>NW_026875526.1:0-17922 GCF_032173495.1 Musca vetustissima | reverse complement strand
CTCGGACTGGTATTATTTTTTATGGGAAACCAATTGAGCGACTATAGTTGGCCCTATTGTGATAATAGGTTGGATTGCCATGCTATGTACTGAAGTTACATGCGAAGAAGAAGCAGACGGAGTTTTCTTTGCGGACGGACGTTTGTTGCTACTCGAAGAAGCAGCCGGACCAGTAGTATTTTGTAGGGGAAGTTGGGCAGAAGGATGGAGCAATGTGTGATGCTTGCCCTTGCATTGCTTACAGCCTGGATCCTTACGGCAATCACGGAGCACGTGGTCGTAGTTCAAACAGTTAGCACATATTGAGTGCTTGACCACAGCTCGGATCCTCCTGTCCAGGCTGAGCCTCTTGAATCGCCCGCATTGTCGAATGTGGTGATTTTGTGGACAGTACTTACAACGACGCTTACCGGAGTCCGTTGAGCCCGCAGTTGATTTCGGCGTCGCCACTGGTACTTTGCCGTCAAAGCGTCCTTCAGCACCACCCGGTGCAATTTCCCGTCGAGGAGTGGATCACTGCCTCAGGCTGAATCACGTCAGCACAAGGTGCGAGGGCAGGTTCGATACTAGTAGCTTCAGCTACGGTACTAGTACATTTGTTTGGAGCATGTTCAATATCCGTTAGGGGAACCAAAACCACATCTTCGACATCTCTTTCCTCATCCGACATGGGGATGTCTTCCTCATAGTCAGAAAGAGTAGCGAACATTTTGTTTTGATTTTCCATTCTACAAGAAAAAAAAAATAAAGATGGCGCGAAAGTGAAAGAGAAAACAAAAATCTAATTGGTCAAAGCGACCAGCTCAACCACCGGACGCCTCACAATGCCATTTTCAGTTTTTACGTCGGCGACACGAACGCGACCGTCTGTTCCGGGAAAAACATTAATGACCCGACCTAATTTCCACGATGTTGGAGATAATTGTTCATGTCGAATTACCACTAAATCCTCCGTTTGTATATCGCGCTGCGGAAATTTCCATTTATAGCGTTTATGAAGACTTTTTAAATACTCTTCTTTCCACCGTAAGCAGAACTGATGAGTTAGCGCTTTAAGTTTTCTATACCGATTGACGATATGCAAGGGAGATTCTTGTATTAACGGCTCCGGAGGGGATAAAATAGGAGAACCGACCAAAAAATGACCTGGAGTCAAAGCTAAATTACTATCAAGACTATCATTCATCGGACAAATCGGTCGAGAATTTAAACAAGCTTCTATACGAGAGAGAACCGTAGAGAACTCTTCAAATGTATATTTTATGTTTACAGCGTGTTTCGAAAATGTTTTTTAAAACTTTTCACCGCAGCTTCCCAAAGACCGCCCATATGTGGGGCCCCAGCTGGGATGAACTTCCAAGAAAGCTCTGACAGTACGACTTTGTGATGAATATCACAAGGTTGTACACGATAGTCTGTTAAAAATTCAAAACGAAGCATAAATTAAAATACTTAAGTTTAAGTGTAAACATTGCCGCCAGCCTTGCAACATCTTGCTATGTTGCAATGTAAATTAACTCTAACTATTTGCAAATTCAATTTTTTACATTTTTTTTTTTGCTCAATTCAATTTATCAATATATATTATCAATTTTTTCATTTTTGTTATTAATTTTTTAATATTTTTACGTTTATGAAGACTTTTTAAATACTCTTCTTTCCACCGTAAGCAGAACTGATGAGTTAGCGCTTTAAGTTTTCTATACCGATTGACGATATGCAAGGGAGATTCTTGTATTAACGGCTCCGGAGGGGATAAAATAGGAGAACCGACCAAAAAATGACCTGGAGTCAAAGCTAAATTACTATCAAGACTATCATTCATCGGACAAATCGGTCAAGAATTTAAACAAGCTTCTATACGAGAGAGAACCGTAGAGAACTCTTCAAATGTATATTTCATGTTTACAGCGTGTTTTCGAAAATGTTTTTTAAAACTTTTCACCGCAGCTTCCCAAAGACCGCCCATATGTGGGGCCCCAGCTGGGATGAACTTCCAAGAAAGCTCTTGATATTGATATGCAGAGCATATCCTATCGCGACTTTCATGAACAACAGATTTGAATTCACGCGCAAATTCTCGAGAAGCACCTACGAAATTGGTGCCGTTGTCAGAGAACACAGTCTTGGGACATCCGCGTCGCGAAATGAACCTGTGAAATGCTGCTAAAAATGTTGTCATAGACAAATCTGAGGTAGCCTCTAAATGTATTGCTTTTGTAGAAAAGCAAACAAATACACAAACATAACCTTTAGTAATTTTACAGTAGCGACCAGTAAAAGATTTAAGATCAAAGGGACCAGCAAAATCAACACCTGTAGTGGCAAATGGTCGCGTTATGGTTGTTCGTTCCGGAGGAAGAGCAGCCATAATCTGTGTACAAGACTTTTTCTTTTCTAAAATGCAAGGTTTACAATTACCAATAACTTTACGAATGAGTGAAGTTAATCTGGTAATCCAGTATTCACTGCGCACCAGACGCATTGATTTCCACCATGAATGGAAATTAAATGAATTTTTTCAACAAGCAAACGAGCAAATGTGCAATGGTAGGGAAGCAAAATAGGATGTCGTTCTGAGTAGGAAAGAGTAGGTGACCGAACTAAACGTCCATTTAGTCGCATAACACCTACATCATCTAGAAAGGGATTTAAGGACAAAATCGAACTTTTTGAATTTAAGGGCCTATTGTTAGATAAACAACTATATTCATTGGCATAATACGCTTTTTGAGCCAAAACAATTAGCCTTATTTTCACATTTTTTAGTTCGTAGCTCGTAGGAGCTTGTCCTTGAACGATATTTTGAGTAGTACAAGGATGTATTTTGTGAAAAAATCTAAAAAATGAACGACACGACTAGAAAAGCCTTATCTAACGACGAAAAATTATCTAAAATATCAACGAAATTTTCAAAGTATGAACAGTGACTTCTAATTGCACGAATTTCTACATCCGTATCAAGAGCAGACAAGTCGCGCAACTTCCATTCAGAACTTTTTAAACGGAGCCAATGTGGTCCGTGCCACCAAATTTGAGAAGAAGCCAATTCAGCGGGCGTAAGTCCGCGACTTCCCAAATCAGCAGGATTATCTTCGGAAGATCCATGATGCCAAACATTTTTACCAACGTTGTCCTGTATTCTAGAGACCCTATTCGCAACAAAAGTTGACCATGTAGAAGGAATTTTCTTCAACCAAGATAAAACGATCGTAGAATCGGTCCAAAAGTATGTTTTAGAGAATTGTATATCAATCTCAGCCGTAATGGCTTTGAAGAGTTTAGAGGCCAAGACCGCACAACGTATATGCATTTACGCAGGATATGTGCTGGAAGAGGAAATTTGTCTTCGGTGTCATCTGCTAACTGCAACAAAGTACGGATAGCCAGATATGGCGCACAGTTGACACCAAAGGTCACCGTCTTCAGCTCAAAATTTTGAATTGGTTTGTCGGGAGAATCCTGGAACAGAATACGCCGAAGAGGTGTGTGAGCTGAATCTACTAGAATTTGACGATACATTTGCGTAATATCGCAATTGAAAACATATTTGAATACTCTCCATCTCAGAATGAGTAGAACTAAATCTAACTGAAGAGTCGGACCGACATAGAGCACATCATTCAAGCTATTACCATTTGAAGTTTTATTTGAGGCATTAAAACCACCCTTAATTTGGTAGTTTGTTTCTCTGGATTTATTACTGGATGGTGTGGCAAATAGCGATCTAATTCTAAATATTCCTTCACCACACCATCATAAATTTGCTTAATATCTGGTTTTTTGAGCAGAGAAGCCTCATTACGAATGAATTGTCGTAGACAATTTGCTCTAGAATGACCAAGGTTAGGTTGGCCAAAGAATTCTGGTTTGATTGGTAGAGTGACAATATATCTGCCATTGGAGTCTCTTCTAGTAGTTTTTTTTTATAATTTTCCTCACAATATTTGTCAGCAGGAGACAAGATTGAGCGCTTTGGAACCTCTTCTAGTTCCCAAAATCGAAGAAGTGTCTTATTTATATTATCTTCTTCAGAATATGCAACGTTAGTAGAAAATACTCTGATGTTGCTAGCAGAAATGGGACCAGTAATGATCCAGCCAAACACAGTATTTTGCGCAATTAAAGAACCCAAAATATTAGATTGCATTCCCTGTAAGAGAATTTTAGGATAAATATCAGCACCTAATAACATATCAACTGGTCGACAGTCAAATAATTGAGAGTCAGCCAAACGTAGATTTGGCAATTTAGATGATAATTCACGACTAACCATAAATGATGGAAG
Source organism: Musca vetustissima (assembly GCF_032173495.1). NCBI lineage: Eukaryota > Metazoa > Arthropoda > Insecta > Diptera > Muscidae > Musca > Musca vetustissima. The sequence continues at coordinate 13,634 of NW_026875526.1, read as the reverse complement.
ATTTCCAGAAATGGTAGGAACTACCAATGCTGTAATTTCCATGAATTGTGAAGAATCTAAACATGATGCAATACTAAACGAACACAATTTCTTAGACAATGTTGAAACAGTTTGATTAACACCAGAAATAGTGGCTTGAGTGGAAGTTGTAGAAAGGCCCAAACGCTGTTGTAATCTATTAGTAATAAAAGATGCTTCAGATGCAGGATCAATCAATGCACGAGCTGGATAGGTACTACCCTGATGAACAATATTCACCATAGCTGTGCCCAATAGAACCGTCCTATTTTGTGACGTATGAAACACCTGTCTATTCACAGAACTAGATTGTTGGCCAGAAGACGTAGAAGGAAGATTCGGGTTAAAATTGGCAGTTTCTGGTAGACGAGGAGCTGGAGCAGAACCTGATGGACCATGAGAGGATGGCGGAATATTACTAGCAGTACTAGTAACTGGAAAAGCTTCCCGATGTAGCAAGGTGTGATGTCTTCTATTACACTTAGCACAACTATGAGTGCTGCTACAATTTTTTACATCATGACCTCTGGAGAGACAATTAATGCAACAATGATGACGCTTAACAAGAGAGAATCGATCTGAAAGAGAACGATTTCTAAACTCAGGACATGATCTTAAATGATGAGATTGCGAAGGGCAAAGCACACAAGATTTTTCAGGAGATGACCGATTGGAAGTTGTAGAACAGGTGGAACGAGAACTGGAAGCGTTCGTAAAATGTGTCCGCACTTTTTTACTATCTACTTTCTTGGAATCACCTATACCTTTGATATCTCTAAGGCATGTTAAAGTCTGAACCCTTTCCGTAAGAAAATTGTCCAGATCATTCCAAGATGACAGCGCTGATTTATTTTTGACGCTTTGTTCCCATAGTGTAACGGTTTGTTTGGGTAGTCTTTGCAGACACAGAAATACTAATATGGGATCCCAACCGTCAGTGGGAACGTCATAAATAGCCATAGCAGAAACACAACTATTAATTCCACGCTGCAAATTTTTTAAACCTGAACTTGACTCATTTTCAAGAACTGGAAGATCGAAAAGAACTTTTAGTTGATTGTTTACCAAAATACGTACATTATCATATGCTTCTTTCAATGCATTCCAAGCTAAATTGAAACTTTTATGCATCAATGGAAATTTAGAGACTATATCTCGAGCTTCGCCACTAGTTTTCTTATGAAGGTGGCACAATTTTTCAATTTCGCTTAAACGAGAATTGTTAATGTAGACAGCTGAGAAGAAATCCCTAAATGTGGGCCAAGAAAGAAAGTCACCATTGAACACGTCTATATCACATGGAGGCAAATTAAGACTATGAGTCAAGTTATCATTATGTGAAGAGCCCTGCAAGTCCCCAGGACTAATGGATTTAGTGGCATCACCTGCTGGTGGCTGATTAACCATAGCTTCCGACCTATTTTTAATTTCATCTATCTTTCTATGAATTGCGGATAACACCTGCAGAAAAGCGTTATAAGCAACATCATACCTAGTTTCAACTGAAGTGAAGTCGTCTGGACACGCGTCCTTTGAGGTTTGCAAATAATTTGAACACTTATCAGATAAATTTTTCACCTTACTCCAAAGTTCTTTTGCTTCATTTCCTTGAATCTCCAGCGAATAGATATCAAGGTCTTCATCCCGTAGGTCAGAAAATTTGGCAGAGAACTTGACTAGAGCGTCAGTTGCTCGGATGAAAAAGTCAAGAGGAGTAAGCGACATATTATCCGATTAATAAAATTAGCAAAACAAACAGAAAAATTACCAAATGTTACTCAAAAAGATTATATGTGTGTGTAATTAAGGCAAAAGCACCAATTTGTGCAAATATATCGGAGATATATTTCAAAAACTCAAATTTGTAACGATAAGAATAACTTAATTCTTCAGAATTAGCAGCAAAATGTATAAAAAGTGCTCAAAACACGAAAATTTAATGGACTTTTCAGAAATTTAATGTAAAATTCAACAACAATTTTTCTCAGTGTACCGTAAATACACTAAAATTTCTCTCAGTGTAGCGAAGCGGACACAAATTTTTATAAATTTTAGAAAAATATTGTGGAAGAATATAAAAATTTAGAACAAATTATCAAAAAATTCAAATTTTTCTCAAAAATAGCAATTTTAGTTAAAAATGCCGAATGTAGGGTGCATGGACTGTAAAATGCACACGTAGCGACAACAAGTTAACAAAAAATTACGAAATAAGTTTAAAATTTTGAGAAAAAACCACAGGAAAAATATTTTAAACGTATTATAAAAAATCGATAAATTTAATAAAAATAATCGATAATACCGATTGTAGGGTGTACGAAAATTATTTAGTAGCGGTGCGTGTCACCGGAATCTCCAAAAAATCAAAAAAAAATTAAAATTTATTTTTTTCCAAAAAAAAAAACTATTTTTCAAAAATAATAATTTAAGTTTTCACGATTCGTGAGTCCCCTTAATATAGCGCGTGTTGTGTATAGAAGTATTGGAGATTTTATTTGAATGCAATATTGTCGTGAACAATATTTTTACCTTTTTTTATTGCTGAGAGCTGTCGTTGTTGGATGTAATCCAAGAGAAAACAAGAAGAAGAATAGCAACAACGCAAGCGGTGGTGTTGCAAAGTGGCGCTTAAACAAATGTCACTCATAAAATGACAGTACGACTTTGTGATGTATATCACAAGGTTGTACACGATAGTCCGTTAAAAATTCAAAAATTAAAATACTTAAGTTTAAGTGTAAACAACGCCTACATCATCTAAATATGGATTCAATGGCAGAATAGAACTCTTTAGATCTAAAGGTTTATTATTTAATAGAGCATAATATTCATTTGCAAAATGTACCTTTTGAGACAACATTGCTAAACGGACTTTTACCATTCTTATCTCCGAACTCGAATAAGTCCTCTTTTCAAAATTATGTTTCCTTTATGCAGAGAATGCGTTTTATAGAAAAATCGGAACATGTATCCAACCACACGTAATGCAGTATTTATTTATTTAATTCATTTCGTAATACAAGGCCATTTTTGACCATATAAACATATTACATAGTAAATAAAGACCTGAGTTCAGACATTTCAAATTTATTATTAATATAATTATTTCATTAATTGAAATAGAGAATATTTATTTATTGGCTCCCCAGCCATATTAATTTAGAAATTTAATTGCAATATATCCACGTTAGCAATAAACATGCTTAAATTAGCACTGAACTTAATTTACACAACAAACGTTAAAAACATGCGCTACAATAATGCAAAATGTCGCATAAGAGAAAATATTCTTAGTTCGTAATGCAGTACATTCCAATAGCGAGCCACTCGAACCAGGAACGATCTTGCATAACAACTTTTGTAGATTCTAGGAATAACTATCTGTGGGTTTCTGGTTGAATGCGAAAATCTAAAGCATCTTCTTAAAGCTTCAGGCTTACCATTTTTGATAATATTATATAAACAAATCAGGTTTCGGTAGGAAATAAATTATTTAAACGAGCATCCAATAAAACGATTAACATACTGGGAAATGTGGTCTCTTCTACGGACATTATAAATAAAACGTACAACAGAATTCACAATTCTGCCCAAACGAATAAGGTGAACACCACTAGTTCCGGACACCACCTCCAGGCCATAGGAAATTGTGGACATAAGCAGTCCATGTGACAACCGTTGTCTGATAAAAAGAGGAATATACATATTTGGTGCATATATTCTCCGTAGTGTAGACCAAATCTTTCCTGATACAATATCAATATGGGACTTAAAGGATAGTTCATTATCAATTTCCACACCCAAACATCTGTGGTGAGTAAGAAATTCTAATGTGTCATTCTGCAAGGTAATATTTAAGGAAGGATATGTGTTCCTGAAATTTCCGAATATCATGGCTTTGGTCTTGGAAGTATTGGTAGTAAGAAAGTTAGCGGATGCCCAAGATGAAAAACGTTGGAGACACATATTGACTTTCGAGCAACAATGGAAATTCGCTGGTTCCACTAAAAAGCTAGAAAATGTCATCAGCGAACTGAAAGGTCTCACACAATTCCGAGCTGGTATAGTTTTCTAAGTCATTTACATATAGGATGAATAAAAGTGGCCCTAATACACTGCCCTGCGGTATGCCACTGTGAAGCGTAATAGTACCTGACTCACAACCGTTTACAGATACAAACTGCGATCTGCCACAAAGGTATGAATAAATAAGCTTGCAGGCCGTCAATGAAAAATTGAATTGATTAGAGAGTTTTTTAATCATATGGACATGATTAATAGAATTAAAAGCCTTTGATAGATCGAGAGATATAAGAACACTCAGTTCTCCATCATTGGTATTCTTACGTATACAATCTGTCGCTTTTAAAAACAAGTGTGTGGTGCTATATCCATATCACATATCAGTCTAGATGTATGTTAAAAAATCTGGTTTTTCATCAATATTTCCACAATTTTGGATACGGCTGGAAGTATCGAAATCGGGCGAAGATCATCGGGGCATGTAACATTTTGTGTTTTTGCAATTGGAACAATTCGAGCTTTTTTCCAAAACTGAGGGAATGTGGAACTCAATAGGACATAATTCATAATATGCAACAAAATATCAGAAATGTAGGAATAGATAAGTTTTATAAAATCGATAGGTATTTCGTCAACTCCCACAGACCTAGACTTCACTTGATTTAGAGCCTCAAAAACTAAAACATTTGTAACAGACTGAAAATAAAAAAATAAGAGTTAGAGTCAATATGTCGGCTAAAGTCAATTTCCTCTTCAGACCCCGAATCGCAATTAACAAAAGCATTATTAATATCGTTTATATCAATATTAAAATCAGTACTGTCACACATGATGCATCCCAAATTTTTCAATAACATCCAAATGCCTGACGCATTCATCTTGCCAAATAGAGTTGCATAGTGTTTCCTTTTAGCCTTACGAATAACAGTTCTGGCCCTATTTCGATTTTACAATACGTTAACAAATTTCTGTCACAGCGATCAGTTTGGTATGCAGAAAAAGCTAGATCCCTAAGCGATCTCGCAAAGACAACTTCCCTGGCATTAATCCAATCATCTACCCGAGGTTTAATTAACTTCCTTACAACAGGTACACAAGAATATAAATTTTGAAGTAAGATATTTATATAAGAATATTTTAAATTAATATCAGACTCACCCAATAAGACTTCCATGTCAAAATCATTTAAGAAGAAGAAGAAGCGTTCCCAATTTAAATTTTGATAGTCCCGGTATTCAATAAATTCTGATGCCTGATTATAGTTGAAACAACATGTCGCAAATATGAGAGCGTGATCTGAGACGGACGGCCATTGGACCTGATCGTGATGATTTACAGGAGAAACTTCACTTACCAACATATAGTCTATTAGAAAGTCGATCTTCTAGCCAAATCAAAGTGCGTCGGTTTAGAGTTGTGGACAATAGACATGTTATACCTAGCGCAAAGGGATCGAAAAGTACTAGCTTTGGACCCATCAAATAAATTGAAATTAAAATCGCCCAAAATTACAATGTGTGGGTAGTCAGAAAATAGACGAAACATTTTTCCAAAATGTCAGTATAGTTGAGAAAAAATTGCCCTCTCGCCTTTCCACATTAGTATCGAGAAATGACAAATCCTTAAGATTCCATTGTGAACTATCTTAGCAATGCCAGCTGGGACCACACCACGACATTTCTCATGTTGCCACCTGTGCAGGCGAAAGCCCGCGACTACCTAAGTCAGCTGGATTATCTTCCGACCGTACATGGAACTACCTATTCTGTCCTACATTTTCCTGGATTCTTCTCACTCGATTAGCAACAAAGGTTGCCCAAGTTGAAGGAGACTTTTAAAGCCATGAAAGGACGATCGTAGAATCGGTCCTACAGCATATTCTTTGAAAATCGATGCCAATTTCTGAAACAACAGACTTAACTGCAACATTGCAATGTACAACAGTAGAACATAAATCTGTAAATATTCGGTCAATGACCTTACAGAGAATTTATCTGCTCTCATGAATTTTAAAAAGAAACTATTATGTAGGAGACGCACGCTGGGTTGAGCGGTAGGCAAAGTGGCGATTAATTCAAAAAATGAACTTTAACTTTAATAACCGTTTTTGGTCCCGAATGAAAGAAGATAAAATTCTACATCACTAATTTCCAAAATAAAAGTTCTTAGTTGTTTACTTTATTTGAAGTGTGTCTTCAAAGTTCAGTAATTATTATTATTTTTGCGCGCATTGGTTAAAAATGAAAAATTGCATATTTCCAGTAATAATCTTTTTAATAAAGACTTCTAAAAATGAAAATGTTATTATGGAGCCGTCTACTTCAAATGTTTGAGCATATGAAAAATATTTGTTTGTTTAGCTAAATGTTTTGGAAATAAAAAAAATAATAAGGAAAATGCTCCAAAATTGAGATATTTTTGATGTTTGTATTGGATTTCAACTGAATTATCAGTGAAACTTAGTAAAACTGCTTATATTTTCCTAAAATATGAAGTTTAAGCTTATAAATTCCAGAAAATCTTTTTGTCGCTTTGGTGGATTTTTTGAATTATTAAAGAATTTGTAAAATAACCCAGCTAAATGAAGAATCTCAGGAAGCCAGAAATAACGAGATAAGGAAACACTTTGGGAACACTTTTCCAGTAAATTCAGTCGGGGAAAATACAATAGAAGACGTCTTTAATAGATTTGTTTTAAGTTCAGTTCCATTTATTTCGCGCGAGAGGAAGAGTTGTAAAAAGAAAATACAGCAAATGCCTCAGACTGCTTTTGACTTTCTTATCCTTACCCAAAAGGAAAATGATAATGGTGAGGAAGATGATGAAGATTATTTAAACGAATTGTATGATGACTAACAAGTAAATGATTATTGTTAAGTAAATTAATTTTATAATTGTTGTGAAGTAAATGATGATTATGAAATTTATAATACTGTTAAAATTAATGAAATGAAGTAAATAAAAAACTTTACAAATATATTTTTTTACTTATTTTTTCCTGTAATGGTTGTTTGTTTTATTTTTATACTAAAGTTTTGTTTATGAATATAGATCAATAAGATATAATAATATTTTCTAATATAAAATTTTTTTAATTATGTGGAATTATGGAATTTGAAGAAAAAAATCGGATTTTAGTTTAAAATTTTGGGTATATAAATACAGATTAAATATATATTAATTATTATTTTTTAAGAACAATTCGTTTTTCCTAAAAGCACATTAAGTATGCTCTAATTTTTAATTAAATTTCCTAATTTATAATTTTTCTTTGAATAGTTATAGCGAAAATTGTGATATAACTTTTTCAAACTACAAAAAAGGCCATAAAATATTGAAACCATTTTTTTTTAATTTTTTTGTTTTTCGAATTATGCTTTTTATGTATTTATGAATATCCAACAATAAAAAATAACATTTTTTTAAAATTACGGCTTTCCTGAATTAATCGCCATTTTGCCTACCGCTCAACCCACTGTGAGACGTAAAGCTCGTAATAAAACCCAAATAACAGATCTACTGAAACGAATTAGTAAAATAATTAAAAACTGTAATAGAACATTGATTAACAATTATTATAAGGATCATTTGAATGATTATAAAGGTGACGTAAAAAAACAAGGCAATTTATAAATAAACAAACAACATCAAACAACAGAGAGTTTGATGTACTATTGGAAGACGGAATACTTTTGTCTACGGATAATGCAAAATCCACTGCTTTAAATGAATGTTTCATTGACTCAGTAAAACAATCAAGAGTCAATGTAGAACAATATTCATATGATGATATAATTTTTTTTTCTGCCCTCATACCTGAGCCGACTTATTTTTCTTTACAACCTGTGGATGTATTAAAAGTTTCAAACATTTTACAATCATTGAATGTAAGGAAATGTTTGGGATTTGACAAAATAACACCAAATATATTACTTCTTAGCAAAAATAATGTTGCTAGTTTACTTGTTAATTTTTTAATACAATGATTATTGAAGGAAAATAGCCTTAAAATTCACAAATTATGAACAACTTTCTACGTATGTTGTTTATATTAAAATACTTTTCGATAGACAGTTCGGTTTTAAATAGGGCTCAGGGACGGAGGAAGCTGTAATAAATATGGTGACAAAATTGACGCTGGGACAAAAGGTGTTGTAGGTGGTTGAACATATATGTGACAAAATTGACGCTGGGAAAAAAGGTGTTGCAGGTGTTTTCTTGGATTTATCCAAAGTTTTCGACTTGGTCGATCACAACATCTTGATTAAAAAACTAAAACTTGGTTTATCCAATATGACGTTAGAGCTTTTTTCTGATTTCTTGCGCAACAGACGCCAATATGTTGAAATTGGTGATGCAAATAGTAATTCTTTGTCTGTTAATTGTGGGGTTCCCCAAGGTAGTGCGTTAGGCCCTCTTTTGTTTAAAATATATATTAACGATCTGAAACATTTAAAATTTTCTGGCAAGTTATTCTTATTTCCTGATGACATATGTTTATTGTACGGATATAAGTACGAGTGCGTCTTACAAACTCAAGCTGTGAACGATTCTGCTATTTTATCCGAATTTGCTTGGATTAACTAGTTAATCATAAATCCGAATAAGACCAAATTCATTAGGTTTCAACCTCATATGAGCAGGCCTAATCATGAAATGGCTATTCATGTGGAAGGAACACGAATTGTTGAATCGCCTAGTGTAAAATATTTGGGTATAAAATTGTTTACAACCTACCACGTAGATTCCCAACACTAGAACTTTACAAATACAAAGCAGTAAATTTTTTACCTTTACGAGGATTATATAAACATCAGATTTTAATGGCAATGTTTAAAAATTTAAAGGCATAGGTCTTTCATCAATATCTTTCAGACAAAATAGAGAAATTACTGGTATAAACATTAGGCATGCATCAGACCTGGAAGTAGCTAGATGTCGAGTTGAAGTAACAAAGAAGAATAAAATACGCTGGGCCAATGGAATATAATCAATTATCAGACGATGTGAAACCGGTTCTACAAATATCGGTATTTCAAAAACCCACTAAAGCTTATCTTTTGCAGAATATTGAAAATCGTTTGTACAATTAATTTAATATTAACTATAATATTTTGCCATAATACCCAACGGCTTGGAGCTACTGGGTTCTACGAAGGTAAGAAGCTTTGTGCCGTACAAATGTTCGGAAGGCAAACTTTCTAATATTGTACGATCATTTGAAGTCCATTTTCTAAGCTGAAATTTAGCGGACGACAGTGCGTGAATGAGTTCGTCACGTGATTTTTTTTGCAGTTTCCAAATCATGATAACCTGCTAACACATCATCAACATACATACACCTTCGTAATATATTGGCAGCGAGAGGAAATTGACTTTCTGTATCATTAGCTAATTGCAGTAAAGTCCGATAGCTAAATACGGGGCACAGTTGAGTGTTACAGTTTGGATCCAATAGAAGTATTGGAGATTTTATGTGAATGTAATATTGTCGTGAACAATATTTTTACCTTTTTTTATTGCTGAGAGCTCTCGTTGTTGGATGTAATCCAAGAGAAAACAAGAAGAAGAATAGCCAACAACGCAAGCGGTGGTGTTGCAAAGTGGCGCTTAAACAAATGTCACTCATGAAATGACAGTACGACTTTGTGATGAATATCACAAGGTTGTACACGATAGTCCGTTAAAAATTCAAAACGGAGCATAAATTAAAATACTTAAGTTTAAGTGTAAACATTGCCGCCAGCCTTGCAACATCTTGCTATGTTGCAATGTAAATTAACTCTAACTATTTACAAATTCAATTTTTTTACATTTTTTTTCTTTTGCTCAATTCAATTTATCAATATATATATATTTATTAATTTTTTCATTTTTGTTATTAATTTTTTAATATTTTTACAAGATTGCACTCATTGAGTAAGCGGCACAATGCCGCGCAATCGTTAAATATACAAATTAGTGTTAAGGCCCGGGATAGCTCGTCTGGCGAAAGTGATCCAGTAGAAATCACATTGGGCATGGACCCGACAAGACCCATCCAAAGATGGTAAGTTGGGCCCATGGAAATCCGGGGCTAGTGTAAGTCTGCGACTTCATCACTTTCGGGTACACTTCTGCACCCAGCACCACTGCAACGCGGGACGATTTAAAAAATTGCGGATCCGCAAGCATCATACCTCCGTAGTGCTCCTTTAAAGTTTCGGAGGCAGATTGTGTTGGGGACATAAGGTGGGCTAAATTTGTAACCCGAGCGGAAACCGACAATCGTTGGGTGGTGTCGAAGGTCGAGACCAGTGTAAACTGGGCAAACCGGTCTGACCCGACTGGGATGGAATTTAGTCGCAACGACTGGACCAGCGAAATGCATATTCGACTACTACCTGCACATGGGTCCAGCAGTGCTCGGACTGGTATTATTTTTTTATGGGAAACCAATTGAGCGACGATAGTTGGCCCTATTGTGATAATAGGTTCGATTGCCATGCTATGTACTGAAGTTACATGCGAAGAAGAAGCGGACGGAGTTTTCTTTGCGGACGGACGTTTGTTGCTACTCGAAGAAGTAGCCGGACCAATAGTATTTTGTTGGGGAAGTTGGGCAGAAGGATGGAGCAATGTGTGATGCTTGCCCTTGCATTGCTTACAGCCTGGATCCTTACGGCAATCACGGAGCACGTGGTCGTAATTCAAACAGTTAGCACATATTGAGTGCTTGACCACAGCTCGGATCCTCCTGTCCAGGCTGAGCCTCTTGAATCGCCCGCATTGTCGAATGTGGTGATTTTGTGGACAGTACTTACAACGACGCTTACCGGAGTCCGTTGAGCCCGCAGTTGATTTCGGCGTCGCCACTGGTACTTTGCCGTCAAAGCGTCCTTTAGCACCACCCGGTGCAATTTCCCGTCGAGGAGTGGATGGCGCAGAGGACATCCCGGCCATGGGCTGCATCACTGCCTCAGGCTGAATCACAGCAGCACAGGGTGCGAGGGCAGGTTCGATACTAATAGCTTCAGCTACGGTACTAGTGCATTTGTTTGGAGCCTGTTCAATATCCGTTAGGGGAACCAAAACCACATCTTCGACATCTCTTTCCTCATCCGACATGGGGATGTCTTCCTCATAGTCAGGAAGAGTAGCGAATATCTTTTTTGATTTTCCATTCTACAAGAAAAAAAATAAAGATGGCGCGAAAGTGAAAGAGAAAACAAAAATCTAATTGGTCAAAGCGACCAGCTTAACCACCGGACGCCTCACAATGCCATTTTCAGTTTTTACGTCGGCGACACGAACGCGACCGTCTGTCCCGGGAAAAACATTAATGACCCGACCTAATTTCCACGATGTTGGAGATAATTGTTCATGTCGAATTACCACTAAATCGTCCGTTTGTATATCGCGCTGCGGAAATTTCCATTTATAGCGTTTATGAAGACTTTTTAAATACTCTTCTTTCCACCGTAAGCAGAACTGATGAGTTAGCGCTTTAAGTTTTCTATACCGATTGACGATATGCAAGGGAGATTCTTGTATTAACGGCTCCGGAGGGGATAAAATAGGAGAACCGACCAAAAAATGACCTGGAGTCAAAGCTAAATTACTATCAAGACTATCATTCATCGGACAAATCGGTCGAGAATTTAAACAAGCTTCTATACGAGAGAGAACCGTAGAGAACTCTTCAAATGTATATTTCATGTTTACAGCGTGTTTTCGAAAATGTTTTTTAAAACTTTTCACCGCAGCTTCCCAAAGACCACCCATATGTGGGGCCCCAGCTGGGATGAACTTCCAAGAAAGCTTTTGATATTGATGTGCAGAGCATATCCTATCGCGACTTTCATGAACAACAGATTTGAATTCACGCGCAAATTCTCGAGAAGCACCTACGAAATTGGTGCCGTTGTCAGAGAACACAGTCTTGGGACATCCGCGTCTCGAAATGAACCTGTGAAATGCTGCTAAAAATGTTGTCGTAGACAAATCTGAGGTAGCCTCTAAATGTATTGCTTTTGTAGAAAAGCAAACAAATACACAAACATAACCTTTAGTAATTTTACAGTAGCGACCAGTAAAAGATTTGAGGTCACAGGGACCAGCAAAATCAACACCTGTAGTGGCAAATGGTCGCGTTAAGAGCAGCCATAATCTGTGTAAAAGACTTTTTCTTTTCTAAAATGCAAGGTTTACAATCACCAATAACTTTACGAATGAGTGAAGTTAATCTGGGAATCCAGTATTCACTGCGCACCAGACGTAACATTAGTTGATTTCCACCATGAATGGAAATTAAATGAATTTTTTCAACAAGCAAACGAGCAAATTTGCAATGGTAGGGAAGCAAAATAGGATGTCGTTCTGAGTAGGAAAGAGTAGGTGACCGAACTAAACGTCCATTTAGTCGCATAACACCTACATCATCTAGAAAGGGATTTAAGGACAAAATCGAACTTTTTGAATTTAAGGGCCTATTGTTAGATAAACAACTATATTCATTGGCATAATACGCTTTTTGAGCCAAAACAATTAGCCTTATTTTCACATTTTTTAGTTCGTAGCTCGTAGGAGCTTGTCCTTGAACGATATTTTGAGTAGTACAAGGATGTATTTTGTGAAAAAATCTAAAAAATGAACGACACGACTAGAAAAGCCTTATCTAACGACGAAAAATTATCTAAAATATCAACGAAATTTTCAAAGTATGAACAGTGACTTCTAATTGCACGAATTTCTACATCCGTATCAAGAGCAGACAAGTCGCGCAACTTCCATTCAGAACTTTTTAAACGGAGCCAATGTGGTCCGTGCCACCAAATTTGAGGAGAAGCCAATTCAGCGGGCGTAAGTCCGCGACTTCCCAAATCAGCAGGATTATCTTCGGAAGATCCATGATGCCAAACATTTTTACCAACGTTGTCCTGTATTCTAGAGACCCTATTCGCAACAAAAGTTGACCATGTAGAAGGAATTTTCTTCAACCAAGATAAAACGATCGTAGAATCGGTCCAAAAGTATGTTTTAGAGAATTGTATATCAATCTCAGCCGTAATGGCTTTGAAGAGTTTAGAGGCCAAGACCGCACCACACAACTCTAGGCGTGGAAGAGAAATAGATTTAATTGGGGCTAATTTAGTTTCACATGACAATAAATGAGTAGAAATGTTACCATTGGAAGCAATAATATGAATGTATACCACCCCCGCATATGCCTTCTCTGAGGCATCAGAAAATTTATGAAGTTCTGCGGAGCAATTAGGAACATAATTAACCCATCGAGGAATTTGAATAAAATTGACGTCCTGGTACGTCTCAACGAATTTCTGCCAAGCACCCTCCGTCGTAGACGGAAGAGAATCATCCCAATCGATGTGATCTAACAAATACGTTGCATTGTAATTTTAGCTACAATTAACACAGGGCCTAACCACCCAATAGGATCACACAATTTGGCAATAGTAGAGAGCACTTCCCGTTTAGTGTAGGTAGATTTTTTAATAAGTGGTTTCACATTGAAATAAAATACATCTAATTGAGCATTCCAACGAATGCCGAGAGGCTTTGAACTGCTGGCTTCAACAAAATCGAGAAGTTAA
>NW_026875525.1:0-17884 GCF_032173495.1 Musca vetustissima | reverse complement strand
CCTATAAGGCGTGGATTTTGTAAAGAATGTTTTTTCAAGGACCCTATAAGGCGTGGATTTTGTAAAGAATATTTTTTCAAGGACCCTATAAGGCGTGGATTTTGTAAAGAATATTTTCTCAAGGACCCTATAAGGCGTGGAATTTGTAAAGAATATTTTTTCAAGGACCCTATAAGGCGTGGATTTTGTAAAGAATATTTTTTCAAGGGCCCTATAAGGCGTGGATTTCGTAAAGAATATTTTTTCAAGGACCCTATAAGGCGTGGATTTTGTAAAGAATATTTTTTCAAGGGCCCTATAAGGCGTGGATTTTGTAAAGAATATTTTCTCAAGGACCCTATAAGGCGTGGATTTTGTAAAGAATATTTTTTCAAGGGCCCTATAAGGCGTGGATTTCGTAAAGAATATTTTTTCAAGGACCCTATAAGGCGTGGATTTTGTAAAGAATATTTTTTCAAGGACCCTATAAGGCGTGGATTTTGTAAAGAATATTTTTTCAAGGACCCTATAAGGCGTGGATTTTGTAAAGAATATTTTTTCAAGGACCCTATAAGGCGTGGATTTATTAAAGAATTCTTTTTTAAGGGCCATATAAGGCGTGGATTTTGTAAAGAATATTTATTCAGCAACCATCTAAAGCGTGGATTTTGTAAAGAATATTTTTCAAGGACTCTATAAGAGCGTGGAATTTGTAAAGAATATTTTTTCAAGGACCCTATAAGGCGTGGATTTTGTAAAGAATATTTTTTCAAGGGCCCTATGAGGCGTGGATTTTGTAAAGGATATTTTCTCAAGGACCCTATAAGGCGTGGATTTTGTAAAGAATATTTTCTCAAGGACCCTATAAGGCGTGGATTTTGTAAAGAATATTTTTTCAAGGACCCTATAAGGCGTGGAATTTGTAAAGAATATTTTTTCAAGGACCCTATAAGGCGTGGAATTTGTAAAGAATATTTTTTCAAGGACCCTATAAGGCGTGGATTTTGTAAAGAATATTTTCTCAAGGACCCTATAAGGCGTGGAATTTGTAAAGAATATTTTTTCAAGGACCCCATAAAGCGTGGATTTTGTAAAGAATATTTTTTCAAGGGCCCTATGAGGCGTGGATTTTGTAAAGGATATTTTTCAAGGGCCCTATAAGGCGTGGATTTTGTAAAGAATATTTCTTCAAGGACCTACAAAGGCGTGGATTTTGTAAAGCATATTTCTTCAAGGACCTACAAAGGCGTAGATTTTGTAAAGAATAGTTGTTCAAGTACCCTATAAGGCGTGGATTTTGTAAAGAATAGTTGTTCAAGTACCATATAAGTCGTGGATTTTGTAAAGAAAATTTTTTCAAGGACCCTATATAGCGTGGATTTTGTGAAAAATATTTTTTCAAGTACCCACAAAGGCGTGGATTTTGTAAAGAATGTTTTTTGAAGAACCCTATAAGGCATGGATTTTGTAAAGAATGTTTTTTGAAGAACCCTATAAGGCATAGATTTTATAAAGAATATTTTTTCAAGGACCCTATAAGGCGTTGATTTTGTAAAGAAAACATTTTCAAGGTCTTTTAGAGACAAAATCTAAGACTTTTATAGTGAGATATATTTAAATAGCGGCGCCTCCTCGTCATTTTGATTATCCTTAACCTCGTGCCACTAAAACCGCACATTTGCCCACCTTAAGACAAACGCATTGATAAGGAATATGTAGCATCATCCTTGGCTTTTTTCGAAACAGATTGTGTATCACTGATATGTCTATAAATGTCATTGATATATTGTACATATGTATATCAATGATATGCAAGTGTTTACATCAAACACAGAGCCACATATCTCCAAACACACTCTCGCACACACATAAATATTGTACATATTTGTAAAGCTGGTATTTCGATTTTTTATACAAAGTAAAGTACACCAAGAAATCTATCCGATAATAAACCCTATGGGTACATTTGTTTGATCATCATGGTACAGTGTCCGCTGTACTCAGATACACACACGCACACGCTCTTACGGACATTGTCATGTATCATTTTATGGATTCATGAATGGTGGCAGGATGGCAGTATGTGTGGACATCAGGAAGTGTGGATGGTTTATGGCTGACTAACTGGCTGGCTGGATGACTGGTTGGTTGGATGTTTTGCTTGGTTGCTGCTGACTTGTTTGGCTTGCAGAAATCATGAATGTTCGGTTAGGGTATTGAATTTGATGCTTGATTTCATGCGAATCTATACATGGGCATGTGTGAGTGTGTGTGCATGTGTGACCATGGACATGGTTACGTATGTATGTATCGCTATTTTGTTGTGAGTTAAGTTTAACTCTCAAAATGAGCATCATCATGATTTTATTAAATAGACTCTGATGTATTTATTGTCCAGCGATAACGTGACTTGTAAATTGATTTCATTTACCTAAAAATTGGCTAACAACAGTAGCATCAGAGACAGCAGGAATATCAGCAGTAGCAGTAGTAGTGATGGTGGCATCAGCAACATCAGACTGTAAAGTAAGCTATCCCTAGGAATAGCTAGCCATCGGCAAATGGTTCTGATTGTGTGAGTTGTGTCCGTGGCAGCATTTGTTCGGTTCCGGACATTGTAGTCGATTTGAGTGGTGGTACTGTTCTGCTGTAGTCTACAATTTTACTATAAAGGGCCATATAAGGCGTGGATTTATTAAAGAATATTTTTTCAAGGGCCATATAAGGCGTGGATTTATTAAAGAATATTTTTTCAAGGGCCATATAAGGCGTGGATTTATTAAAGAATATTTTTCAAGGGCCATATAAGGCGTAGGTTATTTAAAGAATATTTTTCAAGGGCCAACTGAGGCGTGGATTTATTAAAGAATATTTTTTCAAGGGCCATATAAGGCGTGGATTTATTAAAGAATATTTTTCAAGGGCCAACTAAGGCGTGGATTTATTAAAGAATATTTTTTCAAGGGCCATACTGAGGCGTGGATTTATTAAAGAATATTTTTTCAAGGGCCAACTGAGGCGTGGATTTATTAAAGAATATTTTTTCAAGGGCCAACTGAGGCGTGGATTTATTAAAGAATATTTTTTCAAGGGCCAACTGAGGCGTGGATTTATTAAAGAATATTTTTTCAAGGGCCAACTGAGGCGTGGATTTATTAAAGAATATTTTTCAAGGGCCAACTGAGGCGTGGATTTATTAAAGAATATTTTTCAAGGGCCAACTGAGGCGTGGATTTATTAAAGAATATTTTTTCAAGGGCCAACTTGGATTTATTAAAGAATATTTTTCAAGGGCCAACTGAGGCGTGGATTTATTAAAGAATATTTTTCAAGGGCCAACTAAGGCGTGGATTTATTAAAGAATATTTTTCAAGGGCCAACTAAGGCGTGGATTTATTAAAGAATATTTTTTCAAGGGCCAATGAGGCGTGGATTTATTTATTTTTCAAGGGCCAACTGAGGCGTGGATTTATTAAAGAATATTTTTCAAGGGCCAATAAGGCGTGGATTTATTAAAGAATATTTTTCAAGGGCCAACTGAGGCGTGGATTTATTAAAGAATATTTTTCAAGGGCCAACTGAGGCGTGGATTTATTAAAGAATATTTTTTCAAGGGCCAACTGAGGCGTGGATTTATTAAAGAATATTTTTCAAGGGCCAACAGAGGCGTGGATTTAATAAAGAATATTTTTCAAGGGCAACTGAGGCGTGGATTTAATAAAGAATATTTTTCAAGGGCCAACTGAGGCGTGGATTTATTAAAGAATATTTTTCAAGGGCCAACTGAGGCGTGGATTTATTAAAGAATATTTTTCAAGGGCCAACTGAGGCGTGGATTTATTAAAGAATATTTTTCAAGGGCCAACTGAGGCGTGGATTTATTAAAGAATATTTTTTCAAGGGCCAACTGAGGCGTGGATTTATTAAAGAATATTTTTCAAGGGCCAACTGAGGCGTGGATTTATTAAAGAATATTTTTCAAGGGCCAACTGAGGCGTGGATTTATTAAAGAATATTTTTCAAGGGCCAAAGGCGTGGATTTATTAAAGAATATTTTTCAAGGGCCAACTGAGGCGTGGATTTATTAAAGAATATTTTTCAAGGGCCAACTGAGGCGTGGATTTATTAAAGAATATTTTTCAAGGGCCAACTGAGGCGTGGATTTATTAAAGAATATTTTTCAAGGGCCAACTGAGGCGTGGATTTATTAAAGAATATTTTTCAAGGGCCAACTGAGGCGTGGATTTATTAAAGAATATTTTTCAAGGGCCAACTAAGGCGTGGATTTATTAAAGAATATTTTTCAAGGGCCACGCCAACTGAGGCGTGGATTTATTAAAGAATATTTTTCAAGGGCCAACTGAGGCGTGGATTTATTAAAGAATATTTTTCAAGGGCCAATATTTTATTTTTCAAGGGCCAACTGAGGCGTGGATTTATTAAAGAATATTTTTCAAGGGCCAACTGAGGCGTGGATTTATTAAAGAATATTTTTCAAGGGCCAACTGAGGCGTGGATTTATTAAAGAATATTTTTCAAGGGCCAACTGAGGCGTGGATTTATTAAAGAATATTTTTCAAGGGCCAACTGAGGCGTGGATTTATTAAAGAATATTTTTCAAGGGCCAACTAAGGCGTGGATTTATTAAAGAATATTTTTCAAGGGCCAACTGAGGCGTGGATTTATTAAAGAATATTTTTCAAGGGCCAACTGAGGCGTGGATTTATTTAAAGAATATTTTTTCAAGGGCCATATAAGGCGTGGATTTATTAAAGAATATTTTTTCAAGGGCCATATAAGGCGTGGATTTATTAAAGAATATTTTTTCAAGGGCCATATAAGGCGTGGATTTATTAAAGAATATTTTTTCAAGGGCCATATAAGGCGTGGATTTATTAAAGAATATTTTTTCAAGGGCCATATAAGGCGTGGATTTATTAAAGAATGGATTTATTAAAGAATATTTTTTCAAGGGCCATATAAGGCGTGGATTTATTAAAGAATATTTTTTCAAGGGCCATATAAGGCGTGGATTTATTAAAGAATATTTTTTCAAGGGCCATATAAGGCGTGGATTTATTAAAGAATTTTTTTCAAGGGCCATATGTGGCGTGGATTTATTAAAGAATATTTTTGCAAGGGCCATATAAGGCGTGGATTTATTAAAGAATATTTTTTCAAGGGCCATATAAGGCGTGGATTTATTAAAGAATATTTTTTCAAGGGCCATATAAGGCGTGGATTTATTAAAGAATATTTTTTCAAGGGCCATATAAGGCGTGGATTTATTAAAGAATATTTTTTCAAGGGCCATATAAGGCGTGGATTTATTAAAGAATATTTTTTCAAGGGCCATATAAGGCGTGGATTTATTAAAGAATATTTTTTCAAGGGCCATATAAGGCGTGGATTAAAAAAGAATATTTTTTCAAGGGCCATATAAGGCGTGTATTTACTAAAGAATATTTTTTCAAGGGCCATAGAAGGCGTGGATTTATTAAAGAATATTTTTTCAAGGGCCATATAAGGCGTGTATTTACTAAAGAATATTTTTTCAAGGGCCATAGAAGGCGTGGATTTATTAAAGAATATTTTTTCAAGGGCCATACGGAGTTTCGTTACAATAGTTATTCTTTAGACTGTTAAAATGAAATGTATCGTATTTCATGCTATCATTCGGTGTTTATCCATTGTACACACATACATCCAAATACCGACACTCACATACAAACATTTTTCGGAATACTCTATCCCTTTTTGCACGGTTCGTTACATATTTTGTTTTGTTAATACAAATGCCAAGCTACAATACATCAGCCATTCAAAACGGACATTGACCATTGACAACCAATAGCAGCAACAATGACAAAAACACAACAAAAACCCTGTTTCTTTAGTAACAACACCCACTCGACCACAGATATAAGGGTCAAATAAATTCGAATACCCTTTATTAAACCCACTGATCTATCCTCACCCTAGACGATTGTGGAGAATATGGATATTAAGGGAGTGTTTGCAACAGCGGGAAATAAGTAAAATAGTGGATACATAGTCTCTATTTGATTTGTAATATAAAAAATTGGGTATACCCAAAAGCATTATTTGGAATCGAAGGGAAAGGCCAGGACTTCTATGAGAAGATATCTACTAGGAGAGAATTTCTTGGTCTACCATAAGAAGCATTCTTTGACTTCGATATTCGGGCCTTTAAACGAAGATGTCATGGTTTCCTATAAGGAGACCACGTAATTTTCTATACGAAGGCCTTGTTAATCATTAGGAGTACTTTTTGGCCCTTTACAGAAATACCTCTTGTACTCGAATATCATAATAACACCTTTATGTCATCGATTTGAAGGCCTCCTGATTTTATTGGCTTTTATTAAGAAGATTACTTAGTTTTCTAGAACAAAAATTTTAGGTGACCTTACGGATGACCTCTATGTAGTTTACAGAACTGTTGATTTCATAACTGTTTAGACATAATGATCCTTTATAAGAACATTTCTTTTCCTCTTAGTCTTCTATAAGAAGATATCCACTACTTCTATAAGACGATTTTGAAGTGTTCTACCGAAGGATCTAAACGTTTTCTAGAAGAAAACCTCAAAGTTTTCAATACGAAGATTAACAAGTTATTTCGAAGACGACCCTCAAGTTTTCTATAAGAATACCTTCATGTCTTCTTTTATAAGAATGCCTTTTAGCCTTCTATTAGAACACCTCCAAGAAGACCGCTAAGTCTTCTATATGATGACCTTCAAGTCATCTATAATAAGACCCAAAATCTACTATAAGAATACCTCCAAGCTTTCTAAAGAAGACCTCCACAGTTTATATAGAAGACCTCCAAGTCATATATTAGAAGACCTCGTTGACCTTTATGAAAAGACCTCTTGATCGTCTATAAGGAAACCCTGTAAGTATTTTACAATAATACTTCTAAGTGTCTTCCATAAGATCTCTTGCCAAGTCTTCTATAAGAAGATCTTCAAGTCATCTATAATAAGACCCAAAATCTACTATAAGAATACCTCCAAGTATTCTAAGGAACACCTCCACACTTTCTATAGAAGATCTCCAAGCCCTCTATTAGAAGACCTCTTGATCGTCTAAACGAAAAACCTGTAATAACACTTCTAAGTGCCTTCCATAAGATTTCTTGATCATCTATAAGAATATATAATGATATTCTCTAAGATGGTTCATAGGCATCTACTAGAAATATCTTGGTTCTCTACAAAAAATACAAGAAGACCTCCAGATCTTCTTATAAAAAGTCCTATCGGTCATCCATAGAAATGAGTATTATATCGGGATAGAAAAGTATGTTTATGTTGCCTCCTGGTCCCCTATATGAAAAATTGTTAGCCGACTACTACACCCTTTTATCACAAATTGTTGACAATATCCCTCGTCCCTTTCTCCACAAATGTCTTTATTTCCACTCTTCTTAGTAACCCCACAAAAATTGTTAGGCATTTTGATATGAATCAATGCCACAAATTATTGTGGCGGAAATATAGAAGAACAGTTTTGTGTGTGCGGTTTGTAGCAAAAAAAAAAAAAGAAACTCACAAAAATTACACCGACCATGAAATATCTCCCATTTGACATTATTTTTCGCCAAACAAAACACCCGAACATTTGCCTGCTGTCATCCGATGATGTTACAACTTTAAGTCATTTTTGTATCTTGTTTTTGGGGAATTTCCGTTTCTTTTCCATTGGTTACGATAGCGATAAAACTTTTAGACCCCACACTCCTTCCCTCAAACAAAAATTACATTTTTAGAAAGTAAATTTTTGTCGTAACATGGAAAATATGTTTGAAGAGTTTCAAGGATATTTGTTGCAACAACAACTACAACCACAACAAATAATGAAACGTACAAAAATCCGGCCGCCCCCAAAAAGACCTTCAGCTTAATTTGTGCTTTGTGGTGTTGACAACATTTGTGTCTTATTATTCATTGTAGTGGGACATTACAAGAATAAGTTGTGGACTTGTGCTGTTGAATGATGTTTGGATGGTTAGTCTATTCTTTTGTTTACAGAATGAGACTATTTAAGGCAAGTTTTTCTGTGCTTTATTCGAATTTAGTAATTCTAAATGATACCAACAAAAATTAGTTTAAATTTCACTAAACCAAGAGATTGGAACACATTTCCAGGAAGAACTCTAGGATAAATGTGAAACACTTTGAAGAACCAGTTCAGGTAGGTCCGAACTTTTTACACTCTCCATCATAATTCGATTGAAAAAAAATCCAGAAATCCTCAAAATTACATATATTAGTGGTAAAATTTTTTGGTAATATACCTAATTATAAACCGATGTTGGTAATTTTTAGTAATGAAGATAATAAACTAAACTTCGGTTAGGGTTATACAGGGTGAGATGAAAAAACTGCAACCAACTTCAGACTGCTGTCATTTTTAAGTCACTCGTCCGACAGCTGTTAAAATTATTCCAGTGTATACAAGCGTACAAAAGCATTTTGGTGAGAATTTTACAGAAAAAAGTTATTCGGGATGGAATTCAAGCGTGATAAAGTGAATTCTTTACATTTGGCTTGAAAACCACAACTGGCTATCGCTAGATCACTCCAGCATTTAAAGGTGAATAAATCGTTTGTGTCTATTAACATCCCCCTTTACCGTGATACTGGTAGCAAAGCCCGACGCCAAGGAAGTGGACGGAAGAAAACAGCAACATCAGCAGAAATGGTTCGAAAAGTAAAAAAGCGACTTGATCGAAACCTGCGTCGCGGTGGCCAAAAAAGGGCACGTGAGCTGAACATATCGCAATATTCCATTCGGCAATTGAAATTCCAAAAAGTGCAAGAACTTACACCGTAACAGAAAGAAACCAGTGAGCGGAGCAGTATAGTCGGACGGGGCCGACCATACGATACCCTACACAACTACCACGAACTCTATCTTTCTGAGGATGTTTATTCCGAGTCTGAGTAATATTTCCTGATATTTGCCCCCTCTTGTACAGTCCTTCTAATTACTTGTCCAGATTAACTTCACGGTGGGTGTGTTGTGATTTTCGGATTATACTCTACTCGAAAACACACAAAAAATTATGTTTTCGGTCCATTTCATCCCAAAATTTAAATCTGATCATCACCGAAAATTGTAGGCGTTGTTTTTGACCATAACTGGAACTTCATGAAAAATTTCAAAGCCATCAGCGCGATATTTCTCCCTTTAATGTGGTAATGGATTACTAAATAATATCTGAATACGTAAGCACATGTAAATATTTGACTGTAACTCCCACATCTGAGTAGATACATCACTATATTTGGTATCAATTTAAAGGTCAACCACTCCTCTTGGATATGTTATCAACTCCTAGGGTCTACATCCTCCAGGAGTAAATATATATGCCATAGAATACAAATTTTGTCATTTTTCACACAAAAGTCAGGGTCCATTTGACCCGCTAAATATTGACCGATCTTTATCAAAACATGCACGCTTATTCTCTGACCCGATCCCCTTCTCCATGCAAAAATTCGCGGTGTTTGGGCCATAATTGCGGCCTCAGGAGCGACCAGAAAACCGACAAAAATAAAGTTTTTGGTCCATTTCATCCCCTAAATATTAAACGATCCCTTTCAAAAACAATAGGGGTCTTCATTGGCCAGAACCCATCCTACATGCAAAATTTCGTGAAGATTGGTCCATAACTGTGGCCTGTATCGTGTTTACAAATTATAATGGACAGACGGACGGACGGACGGACACACATGTCTAGATCGACTCAGCTAGTCGAGATATGACGATCGGTATACTTAAAGGTGGGTCTAGGACCAATATTTCGCGGCGTTACAAACATTTGGGGCTGCACAAAGCTATAATACCCTGACAACATAGTTGTGTAGGGTATAAATATACACAAAAGAGCTAAATAGTTGCTTCGCTTGTTGAAAGTAAAGTTGACACTAAAAAAATAACAAAGTGTCGATCACCTCAAGCAAGCGCTTCGCCGGGAATGGGCCAAAATACCGCAGAGCAATATTCGGGCAGCGTGCGACGGTTTCATTGGCCGTTTGAAGACCATAATTCGTTCCAACGGTGACCAATTCGAACAAATCTAACCTTATTCTAAAAATTTATGCTATTTCCATTCAATAAAATTAAAAAAAGTAAGGAAAGTAGTAAAGTCGGACGGGGCCGACTATATGATACCCTTCACCACTTTGGGTATATTCAACAGATGAATCCTAACAGACGTCGCATTCTTAAAGGACCAGTAAAATGAAATTGGATCCATAAACATTTCATTTTGCCACCGATATTAAAATTTTCATTTGGTTAGATATAGAAGCTATACCTAAATCTGAACCGATTTCAGGAAACTTAACACACATCATTCTAGAACTAATTCATTACGCTGTGCCAAATTTCGTGCAAATCGAAAGACATTTAGGGACTTTGGTGCTCCATTTACATTAAATCGGACGAAAATATACATGGGAGCTATATCTAAATCTGGACCGATTTTCACGAAACTTAGCAGACATCACACTAGTCTCAATTCATTGCGCAGTGCCAAATTTCGAGCAAACCGAGAGATATATAGGGACTTTGGTGCACCATTTACATGAAATCGGACGAAACTATATATGGGAGCTATATCTAAATTTAGACCAATTTTCACGAAACTTGGCAGACATCACTCCAGGCTCAATACAGTACGTTATGCCGAATTTCGTGCAAATCGAAACATATATAGGGACTTTGGTGCATCATTTACATTAAATCGGACGAAAATATACATTGGAGCTATATCTAAATCCGGACCGATTTTCACAAAACTTAGCAGACATCACACTAGTCTCAAATTATTGAGCTGTGCCAAATTTCGTGCAAATCGAGAGATGTATAGGGACTTTGGTGCGCCATTTAAATGAAATCGGACGAAACTATATATGGGAGCTATGTCTAAATTTAGACCGATTTTCACGAAACTTGGCAGACATCACTCTAGGCTCAATACAGTACGTTATGCCAAATTTCGTGCAAATCAAAACAGACTTTGGTGCACCATTTACCTTAAATCGGACGAAAATATATATGGGAGCTGTATCTAAATCTGAACCGATTTTTCCCAATTTCAATAGGGTTCGTCTTTGGGCAAAACAAATGAGCTGTGCCAAATTTCATCCAACTCGGATCATAAATGCGACCTGTACTTTGTTCACAAAAATACATGGACGGACAGACGGACGGACGGACGGGCATGCGTAAATCGACTCAGGAAGTGATTCTATGCATATTCTCAAAAGGAACCATGTGTCTATCTCGTTTCCTCCTGCCTGTTACAAACATATGCACAAAGACACAGTGTGGTGAAGGGTATACAAATGAATGGTATAAAAATGATAGCGATTGACTTTTTTGCAGTTTTTTATCTCACACTGTACTGCCTCGTATGGACATAATTCATGTTAAAAGTCGGACTTCGGCATGGATTATAAGACTTAATACTATTTGTGATTGTAATTTAAAATTATCAAAATATTTTAAATAGTCGCTTTCGGTAGGGATTTTAAAACATTCTTTTATAGACAGCTTAAAAATTCGGATAACCAAATGAAGTTTTTACTTCATATAAAAAAGTTGTTATAAATAATTGCCTTTGTGCTGGATGTTTAGAGATTCTTCTATAAACAAGTGACTAATGGGGGTATATACACTTTGCCGCGACAAAAATGTGCTCCATTGCAATGTTGATTTTTGGACCCTATCGTCCTTTGCACCAAATCCGTTTTAGACAACTTGGTGCCGATTTATAAATGTATGTCCCCGTGTCAAGATGTCTGGTGCGCTCGATAACTTTCATCCAAACGTTGCACATCGTAATATTTATTTTAAACGTAAATAAAATTTGGAAATGATAAATCCGATTTAAACAAGATTTGTTAAGTCTAATATTTTAACCAAAACGTACAGTGTTTCAAGGTGGTACTTTTCGATCGATACATTCCTTCTAGTATCTCT
This sequence comes from Musca vetustissima, assembly GCF_032173495.1. Taxonomy (NCBI): domain Eukaryota; kingdom Metazoa; phylum Arthropoda; class Insecta; order Diptera; family Muscidae; genus Musca; species Musca vetustissima. The sequence goes on along the minus strand of NW_026875525.1, from coordinate 5,881 downwards.
CGCACAAAGGGTCAATATTTTGAAAATTTATTAATCTCATATAAGGCGAATGAAATATCAAAATTTCGTCTAAAATTTTAACATCGCAATATTTTTATCAAGCGTAGATAAAGTCCAAGGAGAAGACTCATCGGTCCCCTCTCTCTTTCTGCAAATCTAGATCATAGGACGAATTTAATAGCCATTATATAGAACGATTTTTATACCCTAAAATATTTGCATTACATGAAATTAGGCAGAAATATATACGAACTCAGAATTATATATATATTAAAGGAATTTATATTGAAAGTTTGGCTTAAATGGAAATCCAACCAAAACAGTCATAGCATTGGGAATCTAACATCTTGGTATTAGAGCATTTTTCACTCACTAATACTGTGAAACATTATTTTATGATACTTTATATATATATATATACTTTATACATTATTTGAAAATAACGGACAATAATCATTTTAGTGTACCATTTACAGGAAATCGGACGAAAATATATATGAGAGCTATATCCAAATCTAAAACAATTTTAGCAAAACTTAACACTTGTCATTCTAGACTTATTTCAGTATGTGATTCAAAATTTGGTCTCAATTGAACATATATTGGGAGTTTTATGTATTTACATCAAATCAGACGAAAAAATATATATGGAGCTATATCTTGCTGGTTGGCTCAATTGGACGAACATTATGACTTGGTGGAACTCTTGTGGAATCGAACAAACATATATATGGGAGCTATATCTAAATCTGAACCGATTTTCTCCAATTTATGTAGAGTTCTTGTTGATTTTATCGAGAACTAAACCAACAGATACACCTTAATGCAATATAATAGAAAAAATTCACTCGGAATGGTAAATATTGTAAGATGCCCAAAAGTGTTCTTGTTAGCATTGTTGGGCAGCCTTGCACACCAGCCTTGATGCATTCTCTTTACATCTTTGTTGCTAAAACGAAAAAAAAACAAGTGAAAAAGCGTTAAGTTCGGCCGGGCCGAACTTTGGATACCCTCCACCGTACCAAAAAGTGGACCTATACCGACATTTCTAAAAACGGATTATGTAAACAGAGATAAAAACTGCAGAAATTTTTAATTATACCCTCAGATTTATCGCTTTTGAGGGTGTATACACTTTAACACGGTGAAAATGTGGCTAATCGAAATATTGGTTCTAAAAATTTAGATTTAATCCAAACGTTGTTCATCTTATTATTTCTTCCAATCTTAGTTCAAATTCGAAATTCCGAATTTCTTCCGGAACCTCCATACAGGGGCTAGGTCTAAATGTGGGTTATAGTTCATTATCAAACCTTACGTTCTGCTTGTTTATCTCGATATCCTCCACAGGTGAAATGATTACATCAGAGACTTAGAACTAAACTCAAAACGCGGAACAAATCAGATAACCATTTTAATATAAAAAAGGGGGTTATATGGGGACTACCCCAAAATGTGGGCGAATATTAATAATTTTTGGTAAGGAGATTTGGTACCTCATACGACTACAAAATACCAATTTGCAGCAAATTCGGTTGAAAAACGCCCTTAAGAACCCCAAAATACCGAAAATTGGGGGTACCCTTATATGGGGGCTATCCGAAAAAATGGACCTATATTCATAGTTTTTTGTGGAGAGATTTGGGACCTAATAAGAACTCAAAATACTATATTACAGCTAATTCGGTGGACAAATACGATCAAAATCCCCAAAATATTGAAAATTAGGAGGTACCGTTATATGGGGGCTACCAGAAAAAGTGGACAATGAGAACCCAATGTAGGACATTTCAGCGAATTCTGTTGAAAAACGCGCTCAAGAAGCCCAAAATACCGAAAATTTTGCGGTACCGTTATATGGGGGGTACCAGAAAAAATTGACCTATATTTATAATTTTTAGTAGGGAGATTTGGTACCCAATAAGAACTCAAAGTACCAAATTTCAGCGAATTCGGTTGAAAAACGCGCTCAAGAACCTCAAAATACCGAAAATTGGGGGTACACTTATATGGGGGCTGTCCGAAAAATGGACCTATATTTATAATTTTTAGGGGGGAGATTTGCTACCCAATAAGTACTCAAAGTACCAAATTTCAGCGAATTCGGTTGAAAAACACGCTCAAGAACCCTAAAATACCGAAATTTTAGGGGTACCCTTATATGGGAGCTATGCCTAAACATGGACCGATATAGCCCATCTTCGAACTTGACCTGCCTGCAGACAAAAGACGGCTCTATGCTAAATTTTGAGGCTCTACTCAATTCGTTTAGACGCTAGAGTGATTACAACAGACAGACAGACGGACATGGCTAAATCGTCATAGAATTTTACGCTGATCAAGAATATATATACTTTATAGGGTCGAAAATGATTATTTCGATGCGTTACAAACGGAAAAACAAAACTAATATACCCTCCATACTATGGTGGAGGGTATAAAAAACATAAACGACAATTTCTTCCCAATTTTTGAAAGGAAGATATTTTTTACACTTCCTTCGATATAATTTATGTTTTAAAAATATTAAATTTATCTGAATAATCGTTTTATGTATTTTGGGCAAAATTGCTCTTAAAAATGTTTAAGGGAAAATAAAAACATGAATTATTCTGCGGAATTTATTTAATTTAATATTTTTAAAACATATATAACAACCCAGGAAGCTAAAAAAATAAATTCATTAAAAAAATTTCGGAAAAAAATTCATTAATGTTTATTTTTGTTTTAACATTAAAAATGTTAAGAGAGCGCATCAACGCTGGTGTGCACGTCTGCCCAACTATGTGAATGAATCATGCATTTTTACAAAGAAAAGGCAAACCACTTCTCCTCAATCAAATCGAGTTATTTATTCTTTTTACATCGGTGAAACGTTCTGCATTAACCCTAATAATAATAACGATGGTGATTCTTTATTAGGCATTGGCATTAATAAAATGTTAAAAGTTAACTATTTAAACATCAACAAAATAATTAAACTCTTATTAACGCTTAAAATCAGTCTTCCTCTTATTATTGTCAAAATCTCTTAATAAACCAGAAATGGAGCTATTTCGTTAAGAGATCAAGCACAGAACTTCTATGCATGATCTCTTCTAGTAGGAGAGATCAAGAGAGTGGGTGAAATAATTTGAGAAATAAAAACAGAACAACAACAACAACTTACCTTCGTTAGAATGCAATGCAATTGAACGACGATGAACGACATTTAACGAAAGCGAACACGAAAAAGAAACACACAAATAGTTTTGCAAATTTAACACAAGTAGAAATCAAAGCAACATAATTATATTATTTTGATAATTTCCTTTCACAAACATAATTTGTATAATTTATTTTACAATGTTTACACATAACACTAATTTATAATCGATTTTGACACTAATAAATAAACTTAAACTCCGTGGTAACATGATAGACAACCGAACGCGAGTAAAGACCGAATTGAACTGAATGTGTTGTGTACAGGAGTTGGAGTTTAGTTCGATAATCGAAAAAAATGATCTCAGAGAACGATAATGGAATGATGTAAAAAACAAAAGAAACTTATAATCACGAATAGGCGTTGATCATATGTGTATGTTTGTAAATATTAAAGTAATGAAAGTCTATTGCAAAGGAACTAACTAACTAATGCTTCAGAGGGGCACATTAAATCAACAAGGAAAAATTGTCAGTCAGACGATATTGCTGACCCTCAGGATGTAACACCTAGTATACCCTGAGCCTGACTATTGTCGACGTGAATATTTTTATACCCCACACATATATGTTGTAAGGGTATTATAGGTAGACCTAGACATGTGTGTCCGTCCATATAAACCAAAGATATGGACCAATCGTCACGAAATTTTCCATGTAGGACGGTTTCTGGCAAAAAATCGTCTAATACTTAGGAAATTAAATGGACCAACATTTTTTTTCTTTTTTTTTCTACTCGCTCTGAAGGCCACAATTATGACCGGAACATAACGAAATTTTACACAGAGAAAGGTGTCTAACGATGAAATAAGCTTGCATGTTTTGATATTTTAATTCTGAGGGACATATAACCGAGAAGTTAATAGTTTATCCAAGAGGAGTGGTAGATCTTTGAATTGATACCAATTGTATTGTTGTATGTACTCGGATGTGAGAGTTTTACTCAAATGCATATAGGTTACTACATATTCTGATAATATTAAGTATTACATTACTAAAATATAGGGCGAAAGTATAGCGTTGATGATTAGAAAATCGAGCATGATTTTCTGGATATGGTCACGGACGAAGCCTGTAATTTTCGATGATGTTCAGATGATATTTTAAGGATGAAATGGATGGATAAATCTATTTTGTCTGGTTTTCTAGTTGCTATACACGCCACAATTTTCATCCGAACATCACAATTTTTTCCATGGGGAAGGCGATCTGACAACTAATTCGAATGGCTATCCTGAAGGTCAATATTTGATGGGTCAAACCAAAACTTTTTATGTAAAATAACAAAATTGTAATATTATGGAGTAAATTTTGACGTTGGGAATATATGACCTCCATTTGGTGCAGAGAATGCAAATATCGCGAAATATTAACCAGGTTCGGGATATAGATACACAGAAACTTAGAGCTCAGTGTTTCATATGATCACTGGTTTAATTTAATTTGTTGTATTCACAAGTAATCTGATTATTAATACTTAAAAAGGTTGGGATGGTACCGTTCATTGGGAGCTATTCTAAACCGTTACCTGACATTGATAATTTAAGATAGAAGGATTTGATTTGAAAATTTTACAAATCAAATTAGAGCGAATTCGGATGAAAATATGTCAAATCTGACTCAAATACCGAATAATGATATAAAATGTGCTCAAGCTCAACAATATACCGAAATTGGAGCCAAATCGGTTAAAACCCGAAAACATGGGCCTATATTGACAATTTTTGGTAGGGAAACGTGAATCCAAAATACTAAATTACAGGGTTACTAAATTATTGGGTTAACCGAAAAATATTTTGGGTTGTTGGCAAAAGGAATTTTAAATTAAATATAAACATCTTTCATTTGAGACGATCCCGTAATATGCAAATACTAATAGATCTGAGTTTCGTGATGTTTGCAATATAAATTCTCTTTCAAAACTACATGGCCTCATTGTTCTCTTACTTAACTTCAACTCGAGAGTCTCATCGGTTTCTTCTTCTTCAAAGATCTATACGAGTCGGTCGAGTATGTAAAAAGGGGAGCAACAACACCACTAATGCACAAAATAGTACGATAGCGGTGATGGCCAAACACGTTTTCTCTTTGTCTCCCTTTGCGTCAGTCATTTTTGTTGATGATCTCTCAGTTACGCTCTCAAGCACTTACTCTTAATTTAGTTCTGTTCAACACTGAACAAATGCAGAGAAACAACAACAATAGAAATTATTAAAAACAAAAGTATTATTGTTTTCGTCTTCTTCTTTAGTTGGGGTTAGTTTTCGGTATCCATTAAAAGCGTTCGCATTGTTTTTCGTGAGCTTCATCATTTTCGTGTTAATTATGGCATAAATCGACTAGTGAAATAAAGAAATATTATATTTTGTGGTAATTAGATTAAAATATGTATATCATTTAGAAAAGTTAAATGGTGAAGTGAATGCGATTTACAAGCAAATTAACCTATACGCGTTGTCGGTCGTGTACGAAATAGTGGAGCAAACACAAATCAAATTGCTTGGCAAAGAGAGGGAGAGAGTTAGTTGTCAACAAAAGACGTAATAGCAACAACAACAAATGAGCTAAGAATGAATTGTTGTCAATAAAAACCGACAAAGGAGAAACATGAAAATGGAAGTACCGCTATTTTTGACAAAACAAAACATGGAAACTTCATTGTTATTAATATTTATAT
>NW_026875524.1:0-17621 GCF_032173495.1 Musca vetustissima | reverse complement strand
ACTCCATCAGCGACCACCAAACCAAATTTCAGAGTTCTAGCTCCACCGGTTCGCCAAATACAAATGGTATCACATTTAGTACTTTTTAGTACTTTTCGTACCGTTCTAGTACGAATTTCCAAAAACCCAGCCTTATCTGTCACATTTGGGCCAAGAGTGACCCTCACCCAAATTTTCAACATTCTAGCTTCAGCCGTTTCGTCTGGACGTTGATGAATCGTTAAATCAGTCAGTCAATCACTTTACTCTTTTATTCGTATAGAAGATATGAACATTGCCGAAATTATATCGAATGTAGATGGAACTCTCTAATTTTTGAACATGAAACATATGACATGAATTAGATAAAATCTTTATTATAAGGTACATTTTTACGTATATATATATATATATATATATATATATAACTAAAAAAAAAACTTTGGAGATATTTGACATTACCAAAATGTGTACATTTTGTTGTAACATTAATTTTATCTTTATTACATATATAATTTTTATCATATAGCATATGTCTGTTACTTTTTTAGCGAATATGGGAATATTTTAAACATGTATTAACATATTATGTTATTTTCACATAATACTGCATATGTCAGCAAAATTAATCAATATGCACATTAATATCGACCATAAAGTACCAAATTTCATGATTCGACCTCTAAAGGTTCACCTAAATCCGAATTTTACCAAATTTAGTTACATTTGGTTTAGTTGCACACATTAACATAAATGTCCATAAGTACATACCTCAACCATCCAACAGAAATCGTATAACCGTTTCACTTTCATTGCTTTCCATTGCTATATACTTCACATAATCCAATGAAAAGCTTATTTCCCCAATTTCAGGATTGAAGACTTATCGTTTCAAACAAATCCAAATAGTATCAAATTGTGTACATAGTAGTACGAATTTCCAAAACTTCGTACTTACCCTAAACATACACTCCCACAGTGACCTAAATCCAAGATTCAGGATTCCAACTCCATATGTTCACCCACAATTCAAAATATACTAAACTTAGTGCACAGTAGTTTGAATTTCCAAAACTTCCTACTTAACCCAAATTCCAAAACATCCTACACATCCCAATCCTACACCCCCACAGTAATCCTAAATTTAAATTTCAGGATTCCAACTCTATCGCTTCATCCACAACTTAAATTGTACCAAATTTGGTATACATTAGTACAAATCTCTAAAACTTCGTACATTTCTCAATCTTACACCTTATTGATCCTGACTCAAAATTTCATGATTCTACCTCTATTGGTTCACCTAAAATTCAAATTGTACTAAATTTAGTACCATTTAGTACGAATTTCAAAAAAAATCTCTATAACTTCCTACATTTATCAATCTTACACCTTAACAATGATCCTGACTCCAAATTGCATGATTCTACCTCTATTGGTTCACCTAAAATTCAAATTGTACTAAATTTAGTACGATTTAGTACGAATTTCAAAAACTTCCAACTTAACCCAAACCAAAATCTAAATTTCAGGATTCCAACTCTATCTGTTCACCCACAATTCAAATTGTACCAAATTTAGTACACAGTAGTACCAATTTCCAAAACCTCATAAATACCCAATCCCACACCGCCACAGTGATCGTAAATCTAAATTTCTGGATTCCAACTCTATCGCTTCAGCCACAACATAAATTGTACTAAATTTAGTACACATTAGCACAAATTTCTGCATATATCAATCTTACACCTCAACAATGATCCTGACTCCAAATTTCTGATTCTAGCTCCATTGGTCCGCCTTAAATTCAAATTGTACAAAATTTAGTACCATTTAGAACGAATTTCAAAAACTTCCAACTTAACCCAAAGCAACACCCCCACAGTGCTCCAAAATCTAAATTTCAGGATTCGAACTCTATCGGTTCACCCATAATTCAAATTGTACCAAATTTAGTACACAGTTGTACGAATTTCCAAACCTTCGTACTTAACTCAAACCAACACCCCCACAGTGATCCTAAATCCAAGTTTGAGGATTCCAATTCCATTGGTTCACCCAGAATTTAAATTGTACCAAATTTAGTACACATTAGTACAAAATTTTAAAACTTCCTACATTTCTCAATCTTACACCCCCACAGTGATCCTAAATCTACGTTTCAGGATTCCAATTCTAGCTCAATTGGTTCACCTAAAATTCAAATTGTACCAAATTTAGTACCATTTAGTACCCATAAGTAATAATGTCTTAAACTGAGTCCTGACCAATCCTAAACCCCTAAAATGATCCTAACTCCAAATTTCATTGTTTCAGCTCTATCGGTTCACCCAAATCCAAATTGTACCAATTATAGTACGATTTAGTACTTTTCGTACACATAAGTAACAAATTTCCAAAAATACGTACATATCACAATCCTATACTCCGACGGTAATGTTACTTTCAATTTTCAGGATTCTAGCTCCATTTGTACCTCCAACTCAAATTTGTACCAAATATAGTATCATATAGTACTTTTCGTACACATGAGTACACGGTTTCAAAACCATCTCCTTATATCGACCCTACTTCCCAACCCTAATTCGCATTCCAAATTTCAAGTTTTTAGCTCTATCCGTTCTCATGCTACAGAATTGTACCAAATTTAGTACATTTTCGTACATTTCGAATTTCGAATTTCTGGTACATCTATCCTACACTCCATCAGTGACCCTCAATCCAAATTTCAGAGTTCTAGCTCTACTGGTTCGCCAAATACAAATGATATCATATTTAGTACTTTTTAGTACTTTTCGTACCCTTCTAGTACGAATTTCCAAAAACCCAGCCTTATCTGTCACATTTGGCTCAAGAGTGACCCTCACCCAAAATTTCAAGATTCTAGCTTCAGCCGTTTCGTCTGAGCGTTGATGAATCGGTTAATCAGTCAGTCAGTCAATCACTTTACTCCAGAGCTCCGAAATGCTCGCTCGAATTCGAATAAAGAGTGAAACTCGCTCGAATTCGAGCGGGAGTACTCTGCGAGTAGAAAAAGTAAATAGAGTTTACTCTATTTTTCTCTGCCACTCAAATAAGAGCGGAGGTGCTTCGCTCGTTTTCGAGTGGGAGTGAAATACGAAATCGAGCAGATTACACTCTTGCCGAGTACTCTTTTATTATAATTTTTTTTTTTTTTTGTGATACCGTTGTTTTACTTGATGTTGTTTGTGTGCATTGTTTGTTTGCTTTGTGATGTTTGGTTTGCAGTACTGCTGGGAAAGCATGCATCAACAAGCTCGTTTTCTGCGTTCTCTTTATGTAAGTCATTTCATTTTTGTAATGATCTATCTCCCCACAGCAAACAAAAGATCAACATCAAAAAAAAAAAAATGGTACTACACACACACACAAATAACCCAACAACCAAATTTATTTGTCCACTCGATTTCACTCTTAGAGTGAACTCTTACTCTATTTCGAACGTTTTCTCTCACACTCTTTTTCTTCAACAAGGAGTACTCGCGAGCACTTCCAAACAAAATTTTCCCTAAAAAACTCGTACTCTTTACTTACTCCCGCTCGGGAGTATTTTTCACTCGCGAGTAAAATCGAGCAAATCGGAGCTCTGCTTTACTCTTTTATTAGTATAGATATATTTATCCGGTTATATTTAAACAGTGTACCAAAGTATGCCCGATAAAGAAGAAATTTGGAAGTACAGTTTTAAGACATATTTTTCATACACTTTTTAGCGAACATTTTTCATAACGAACTATTTTTTCGGTCCCAAATTTCAGGTTTCACATATTCTAATTCGGTTATAACGAACTTGCCACAAACATACTAAATAATCAACGATTACAATTCGCACAAAAGTCAATTTATACGCTTACAGTGCTATATAAATTGTGTTACAGTGTTATATAAATTGCAAAAAAATCAACTTATTGACCTATTATAAATTCATTTGATATTCTATTTCACGTCTTAGAAAATGTTAATAATGTTCATTTTATCGAACATAAAACATTTTTCAACCATTTAAATCAATTCACTTAAGAAAGAGATTAAAATTGTTAAGTTTATTCAATTTATTTGCTTTTCTGAATTATTTGTTTCACATCTTTAGGTCATAGAACCACTTAATGAGAGAGCTGTATACACATGTATTCTTATAATATAATTTTAATTATTTACTGATTTATGTTTTTAATTACGCATAACAAACTCTAACTGATTTAAATACTTTGTAATGTAATTACTAGACATAAGATACTACTACATCCACATACATACTTCTATTAAACACGTTTATATTTTCCAGACAAATATAAAAATAGACACTGAAAAAAAACCATCTCTCCTATTAAACAAATAGGCTTAAAATAAAAACATGCTTAAACATTCTCCCTCCCCCTAACTCTTGAAATAAGTTGTTCGTTTTAATTTTGACAGTATATGAAATAGCAACAAGGTAACATTACAATAAATAAATGCAATAAAATGTAAAATGAAATAATTAAAGAAAATTTATGATAACTGTGTAAAGACAAGCAACCTGTATTTCTCCCACTTTGCCAATGGATGACAATTTTAAAAGAATTAGAGAAGCTAACAATTGTATGTGGCACTTAATTAAAAATTCCATTGCTATTGTTAATTGCTAGGTACAAAAAGTATCTACTATGGCAAGTCTTAATTAAATTTTCAAACTTATTTAGTTTCATTAAGATTACATTGAAATTATGTTAAAAATTAGTATAAATTCAAGGACCTATAGATCCATATTAAGCATTTACTGCATATAGTTCCCTTAAAACACCGAAGTTAATCAAGAAGTTAAATTCTTTGGGATACTTGTAAATATTGATTCAAGCATACCGACTCTGTCTTCTAAAATCTATATAAATGCATGATCTACCCCTGCTACTCCCGACGCATCCAATCTTGTGTAAAAGTTCCGGGTTCCTGTGAGAATACCTGTTAGATTGTGAATTCCCGTTTTTAAGCATTACGATTGGATTGGTCTTATCATCATTATGAGAAGTACACATATGTACCCAAATGGTTCTTAAAATACATAGTTTTCGAAAATAGTTTATGGTTATTGTGGGCTCCAGTACAGTTTTGTATTCAATTTTTTTAAGGTTTTAGTTTTATAGACCAGAGTTTTATCTTGAGCCTCCGCTTAAAGAATCATAATGTGACCTGGCAGAAACTTCAGACACCGATTCTCCAAATAAAAATCACAGTTACGTCCTTCTTAGCCGAGAACCATTTATGTAATAGCATTTACCATCGGGCATCTTATGTGCACCCCGCAAATTATTATTATCTCGACTAGCTAGACGATCATGAGACGTGTGTGTCCGTCTGTGTGTTCATTATAATTAGTAAAGACGGTACAGGTCACAGTTAGGAACCAATCGTCACGAAATTTGGCACGTAATTTCGTTTGGGCCAAAGAATGGGATCAAATTGACCAACAACTTAATTTTTGTTTACTTTTCTGGTCGCTCTAAATGCCGCAATTATGACCGAACACCACGGATGTTTACATAGGAAAGGGAATTTCGCAAAAGAATAAGCATGCCTGATTTAATAAAAATGGGTAAATATTTATCGAGTCAAATATACCAAGATTTTTGTGTGAGAAATGACAAAAACTGAATAATTCAATTTTTAATTTGGAAAGACTGGAACGACTATTTATAAAAAATTCTAAATCTAACAAACATTCAAATGGTCTATATATTAATTTGTACGTTAAGTATATGCAAATTATATAATAAATATTTAATATGTATTATGACAGGGTTTTTTTAACACACATACAAACATAGTCTGTAAACAGAATAGGAGATTTAAATTTGAATTTTCTTATTTGTAGCCAAATAATTTAAAATTTATTGCAATTGGTATCAATGATAGGTCAATGAATATTACAATTCATTGTTGAATATGTTGTCAACAAAATAAACATTGATTTCAATTATAATTTGTAAATAATTTCAAAAAATAAATGCTAAGAAATACTTACAAATGATCTACATATACCATTATGGTGTGAGTATTTGATTGAACGAAGAATACGTATGGAATTCGATAATGACGACAAAAAGAATTCCATTATAAATTTTCGAATTGAAATTTGTATTCAAACGATTATTAAAGCAAATAGGACGTAATTTGGCACTTCTAGTTAATAATCCCATTAATGCCTGTTTTTAAAAACCTTCGAATAGACAATGGAAAATATAGTATACATTTCATCATAAAGCATAACTTCTATTGTAAATTATATTCCGTAGCAGTAGCTTTTGAAATATAATATACTTCCAAAAATGCAGTATTAAAACATTGCCAAATTTATGGCTAATTATCCTCCATATAATATACTCTACCTCCCTACCAAATACTTTTCAAATATCTAGGGTTGATGAAAAACAATAATTTTGGATATTTTTTGATGACTTGACGGATTAAAATAAACTTCCAGCAAAAATGAAAGAAACTTTGTGACGTTATTGCTTTGGTTACGTTGACACATTTAATATAATATATCAAACAGTAAAGCTTAAAAGCCAACAGAGACAAAATACAGTTACACACAATGAGATTGTGGTAGTCCTTCAAAAACTTAATGACGAAAAAACGAAACACAAACGAAAAACAAAATATAGTGTCACTACGGCCAAACATCATTATACTCATCATCGTCATTATGAAGACGAACTAAAAATAAGTATGGTATGTGAACAAAAACACACAGTAGCACATGACAGTTTTTGAATGAAGTCCTATATAATGAGATTAAATGTAATGTTGCCGTCGCAAAGTATGGCCACGGTATACAAAGAGAAGGCGTCAGCAGCAGCTAGTAGCAGTGACAAATAAAAAGGATTCAAATTGCCGAAAGGCTTAACTTGCCGTAACCTAAGCCATACACACACAAAAACATATTTACCACTCTTCTTCGATAGTGGTAAAAATACATTCTGGTATTTTACAATCACTTACACATATACTTATGAGAAAACAAAAAAGGAATTGTCCTTAAATACCATTTACCGCTTTGCAATGAGGCAGACGGATGTTTTACTATGTCCCTAAGGGCACACTCACACAACAGTACTTCTACATACATAACAAAAGCAGCAAAAATAACAGGCATCTGGAGACTTTTCGGAAACTGGACTAGATTTCGTTGGAATCTCAAATTGTTCATCTTTACGCACATATAGGAATAGACATACATATGAACAAATAGAGCTGTATTTATGCACGTGTACGTACGTACATACATATTCACATTATAGTGTTTACGTAGGATTTGTTCAAATATATCTCAGAAAGATATGAACACAGGAGGAATTTAGGGATATCTTATGTAATTGCGTACATCACGAATTTTTGTATACACACACGCACAATACTCAGACATTCCTATAGAAGCTTAGCCAAATTCAATTGCATGCGTGGCAATTAATAAAAGAGGATGGGTCTGATAATTGAAGATAATTATTTTATATATATTAGAACGAAATGACTAAATTAGAACGGGACAAATTATATAGTAAAGGGTAGTTGGGAAACTTCTTAGCCTAGCACAAAAAGCGCGGTATAAACAGAAAAAAGTTTGGAATCTTCCATCTCTGTTACGAACATATAGCTCATTTGCTGAAAAAAAAAAGATTTTGCAGAATATTCATTTTAAGTTCTCAATTTACTCACACTTTATATGGAACAGAGGAACTTCTACATCTTTTCAATTAGAGTATGTACGAGATATTCATATGAGGTCTATTATAGCGAACCGTCGTGCATCATTAACTCGAAAATCACGTTTTTTGAGTTATGCCTCTCTTGCAGCAAATGAGCGATATGTTCAATTTTGTTTCGTTCTGCCAACTCCTTCATATAGAAACAGGTGTTTAAAAAAGGCGCATCCGCAATTTTTACCGTGGTAAAATTAGAAATGCGTGCTGTCATTAAATGTTTACATAGAAAAGGCTTATCGGGATAAGAAATTCATAATGATCTGGTGAATGTGTTAGGTGAAAGTTTTCCTATATATGCAACAGTAACAAATTGGGGTGCTGAATTTAAATGTGGTCGTACAAGCATTGAAGATGAACCACGTAGTTGACGTCCAAAAACAGCAACAACAACAGAAATTGTAGCCAAAGTGGTATGGTATTAAATGATCGACGAATAAAAGTACGTGAAATTGCTAATATCATGGCTTCTCAAATGATTGAGTCCATTTAATTTTGCTTTAAGAACTACGGATGAAAAATCTTTCGCAAGATGCGTACCGCATTTGTTAACAGTCGATCAAAAACGCATAAGAATGAACATTTCTCAAGCTTGTTTGGATCGTTTTAAGCGAAATAAGATTGATTTTAAGCATTGTTTCATAACTGTTGATGCGACCACTATACTCAAGAGACAAAAGAACAATCCAAACAATGGACAGAAGCTGGAGGAAGTGCTCCAAAGAAGGCAAAAGCAATTCAATCGGCTGGTATGGTTATGGCAACAGTTTTTTTTTTTTTTTGTGACTTCATAGGTATTTTATTGATAGACTATCTGTAAAATGGTAAAATATATTAATTCAAAGTAATACTACAACCTTTTAAATCAATTAAATGTACAAATTCCAGAAAGACGTCCTGGCTTACGACACAAAAAAAATAATGTTTCATAAAGACAACGCACCAGGTTCTGGTTTTACTTTCTATTTTGTACGGAACGAAGAATTTTCTCAGCTTCAGTCTTAATGAGCATTGAACAATGCTGATCCTTAATTGTCTACATTGAGGATTTACAAAAAAATAATTTCATGTTTATAAGTATACAATGAATATTTTTCATTTTTCAATTTAAATCTTTGCCCACAATTATTAAACCACCAATCCGCCATACGTACACACACACTCATTTATGTATGTATATTAGTTTGGCCTTTTAGCCCAATATGCCAAATTGTACGGAATATCCATACATTTTTCAATAACGTCTACTGTATTGTGATGTCTTTGTATGTAGATATGTGGGTATACTATTTGTTTATATTCATACATACATATAGTTTGAAAAACTTACCCAGTTTTCTGTTTACCCAAAAAATTAATTTTCAAATTCTCTTCTTATTTGGAAGACAATAACATAAATAAGATAAAAGGGGCCTTTGCAAAGTGAGTGTCACAAATAAGCGTAAGTAAGCAAACATTCATTCACTTCAAAATCCTTTACCAATATAGAGACACACATATGTCACGTACATACATATACTATTTGGGATGTGTTGTTGAAGTGACGATAAGAGGGTAGATTACTGAAATTCTTTGAAAGTATTTTGTTTGGTGAGTACTTTTTATTGTTTTCCCATTGAATTCAATGTTGATGCTGTTTATGGTATTGTCTACGACAAATTCGAATATACATATGTGAGTATTTATGTATTTATTTTTTTGTGATCAAATAACATTGGAATGTTTATGTTGATTTGTTATTAAAATATGTACACATATTTAAATTACAAAATTCGACAACAATGCTAAGGGACTCCACTTAAAATATACGCCAAAAACGTACCTTCCTGAATTTTGTGTCGTCCAATATATGGTAAAGGGTATAAATATATTTCTCATATCATTTACAACATCTTGAAAAATTCATCGATGACCCTATATGTAGAAATAACATGATCTGACTAGCATGGGTGATTTGCTCGTCCATGCTCGTCATGTGGCCTTTTAGGAGTTCAATTGCGTATAGAAATTACTTTTACCCCATTTCTTCTCAAAATTGACGTTTGAGTGGGAGGGTTTACAACGACCACTACTAATCGTCACAACAACAATAAACGACTACTGTGTTTCCTGTAATTGCATTACAAACATAGGCGCTCCCTTTCGAATCCCCATATATGCAATCACAACAACCAAAAATACTTTTCATCCAATTTAAGGAACACTTAACACGATTTGTAACGTCATTCGGTTTATTCAATTATTCAGTGAGTTTTGTGGAGGCCATAAGGAGAACAACAAATTGTTTACGTATTTTATTTTCCCGCCCTTCACCCATTCCCCAAAAATCAATACTGAGAGCATGATAGAACTTTTTCGTCAACCACTCATAAAACCACAGAAAGAAGAAGTAAAATTGAATGTTCGTACCTAATATCCCCCGCAAATCCTCTCTATCTTTATATGTCCCAAATAACATAATGGTCTTTTTCAATTACCCAGTTCAAGTAAATTGGCTTATGGGTTAGGAATCGGAGGTAATTTTTGAATTAAATGTTACATTTGATTGGGGGTGTAAGGGGGTGGGTTGGTAATGACATCACTCAGCCTTAACTAGAAACCCTAACTATGAAATTTATTAATGACGTACCAAATGTCGTATAAATACTAGACTTTTGGCTACAGTTTAACCCTATGATGTTGGATTTATATTTCTATTTATATGGTTATGGTGGATCTCCAATATTAAATAGATCTATGTAAGTTAGAGTTCTGTACACAGTTTTAATTTTCTGAATTTCAGGATCGTTTTTATACCCTACACAACTATGTTGTCAGGGTATTATAGCTTTGTGCAGCCCCAAATGTTTGTAACGCCGCGAAATATTGGTCCTAGACCCACCTTTAAGTATACCGATCGTCATATCTCGACTAGCTGAGTCGATCTAGACATGTGTGTCCGTCCGTCCGTCCGTCTGTCCATTATAATTTGTAAACACGATACAGGCCACAGTTATGGACCAATCTTCACGAAATTTTGCATGTAGGATGGGTTCTGGCCAATGAAGACCCCTATTGTTTTTGGAAAAGATCAGTTAATATTTAGGGGATGAAATGGACCAAATACTAAATTTTTGTCGGTTTTTCTGGTCGTTCCAGAGGCCGCAATTATGGCCCAAAAACCGCGAATTTTTGCATGGAGAAGGGGATCGGGCCAGAGAATAAGCATGCATGTTTTGATAAAGATCGGTCAATATTTAGCGGGTCAAATGGACCCTGACTTTTGTGTGAAAAATGACAAAATTTGTATTCTATGGCATATATATTTACTCCTGGAGGATGTAGACCCCAGGAGTTGATAGCATATCCAAGAGGAGTGTTTGGCGTTTAAATTGATACCAAATATAGTGATGTATCTACTCAGATGTGGGAGTTACAGTCAAATATTTACAGGTGCTTACGTATTCAGATATTATTTAGTAACCCATTACCACATTAGAGGGAGAAATATCGCGCTGATGGCTTTGAAATTTTTCATGAAGTTCCAGTTATGGTCAAGAACAACGCCTACAATTTTCGGTGATGATCAGATTAAAATTTTGGGATGAAATGGACCGAAAACATAATTTTTTGTGTGTTTTCGAGTAGAGTATAATCCGAAAATCACAACACAACCCACCGTGAAGGTAATCTGGACAAGTAATTAGAAGGACTGTACTGAATATTCGAAAAAAGTAAGGAAGAGGTGTTGTTAACCTCTAATCGGACAAGAGGGAGCAAATATCACGAAATATTACTCCGACTCGGAATAAACATCCTCAGAAAGTTAGAGTTCGTGGTAGTTGTGTAGGGTATCGTATGGTCGGCCCCGTCCGACTATACTGCTCCGCTCACTGGTTCATCATGGTCTTATTACAAAATTGAGTACGCAGAAATTGTATATTAATTTATTTAAAAACCAGTGAGCGGAGCAGTATAGTCGGACGGGGCCGACCATACGATACCCTACACAACTACCACGGAAATCAAATTTTTTGCGGATGTATATTCCGAGCCTGAGCAATATTTCGTGATATTTTCACCCTCTTGCCCGATTAGTGGTAAACAGCACCTCTTCCTCACACTGACTTATTTTTCCGAATATTACAGCTATTGTCCAGATTTCCTTCACCGTGGGTTGTGTTGTGATGTTCGGCTATCATTTGTGGTCTATAGATCGACTCGATAATAACACAAAAAATTAAGTTTTCGGTCCACTTCATTCCAAAATTATTATCTGATCATCATCGAAAATTATAGGCGTTGTCCTTGACCATAACTGAAACCTCATGGAACATTTCAAAGCGATCAGCGCTATAGTTCCGCTCTCTAGAGTGATAATGGGTTACTAAATAATATACGAATACGGAGATACCTGTAAATATTTAGGTGTAACTCCCACATTCGACCACATACAACAATATAATGGG
Source organism: Musca vetustissima (assembly GCF_032173495.1). Lineage (NCBI taxonomy): Eukaryota > Metazoa > Arthropoda > Insecta > Diptera > Muscidae > Musca > Musca vetustissima. Next base: position 5,434 of record NW_026875524.1, on the reverse strand, counting down.
TATTAATTTAAAGGTCAACCACTCCTCTTGGATATAATATCAACTTCTCGGGTCTAGGTCCTTCATGGGCAAATATACACGCCATAGAATACAAATTTTGTAATTTTTCACACAAAAGGCAGGGTCCATTTGGCCCGCTAAATATTGACCGATCTTTATGAAAACAGGCATGGAAAATTTCACGATGTTTGGGCCATTATTGCGGCCTCTGGAGCGACCAGAAAAACCAACAAAAATTTAGTATTTGGTCCATTTCATCCACTAAATATTAACCGATCTTTTCCAAAAACAATAGGGGTCTTCATTGGCCAGAACCCATCCTACATGCAAAATTTCGTGAAGATTGGTCCATAACTGTGGCGTGTATCGTGTTTACAAATTATAATGGACAGACGGACGGACGGACGGACGGACGGACGGACGGACGGACACTCAGCTAGTCGAGATATGACGATCGGTATACTTAAAGGTGGGTCTAGGACCAATATTTCGCGGCGTTACAAACTTTTGGGGCTGCACAAAGCTATAATACCCTGACAACATAGTTGTGTAGGGTATAAATAGGTGAAATTTAGAAATTATTACATAGTACGACGTTCCGAAACAGCCTTCTTATATCATTTTAGTAAATTTTTGTACGTTCGTGCGCTTACTAAAGCAGGTAGGGTGTATGGAAAATACCACATTAACACACACATACGCGATACTGATGTGAGTCAGTATTTCAATCCTAGACCCTTCCGTTGAAATCGGACGTAATTATATATGATTTTTGTGTTAATGATGAGGAATTTAATTGACTCACACCTTACATAGAGCAGACGAAATTCTACAGTTTCTCCAACGGAGGGTTAAAGTTATGTTCATATGAATTTTTTACACGACATGAAGTCTGATAGAGCTAATGTCTCTTAAACACTCCGATGAAGAATCTGTAGAATTTCCTCTGATCTATGTAAGGTGTGAGTCAATTGAAAAACGCATTTTCATCAAAAACATTTTTCGATTAATGCCGGTCTTGCAGCAAATGTGCGATATGTATGTTATATCCAAGTCGAAATGATTCGAATAAGCTTCACTATCCAAAAAAGATTAAATTTCGCTCATTTCATTAATGTGGCCCAGAAGGGTTAGTTTTGAAGTTGTAGCAATCGGTTCAAATATAGATACACGATGGTGCACCATATGATAATTTTTTTCACAGCTTACCGGAATATGTCTAGAATTACCGTTGTAATATTTTGTTCCAATCAGTTCATCTTTAGATGTACCTCCCATAGATATTTTTTTGCATAGCTTAGCGAATAAGAAAGAGTTTGATATAACTCCCGTACATATGTTCGGACGGTTTGATCTAAATTGTTCACCAAAGACCCATAGTTTGTCCGATTGAAACGAAGTTGTATAAATGACCTCAATGATATGTTTAAGACCCATATATATTATCGTTCCATTTCAGTCAACTTCTGTACCAAATACCTTACTTTTGTTCGACGAATACGAAATGTTTCACAGCGTAAAAAATTGACAGGGGATTACCTTCCATTAAGTTTTGCTGAAATCGTTTCTGGTTATTGGTCTCTAAAATATTTTCGTCCGATTTAAGAAATAAAGAGAACCAAATATCCAAAATTTCTCCAAGTGCGATGAAATTTTGCTCACTGTGTCAAATCGGGCAATGAATGATGAGATCTTTAGTATATCTTCGTGAGAGGAAAATGAACAATCTTTGTTTAAATCGGTATACTAGGAGTTGGTGTGATACTGATGGGGAAGAATAAGTTAAGTTCGGCAGGACAAAATTTGTATTCCCTCCACCATGAAGTGAACATCTATTAAAAGTTTAAATTCTCATACCAAATATTATTTCCCGAATAAAATTGTTCTATGGTGACCTGAAACTTCAGAAAGATGTCGCCCTGTTATTAAAAATATGAAGGTGTCTTCTTTTTCTTGTTTTTATTATTTTTTCAAAGTAAATTGAAACAAATATTGAAAAAACAAATACAACTGCTGTATATCAATGCTACTCGATTACAGTTTGAAAGCTAAATTTCGCTCGTGATGGGAATAGCAAAAAGTTTGCTTTCGTTTTTTACTTCTCGATTCTATACACACTGAATAGATCCCTGGGCTATGGTCGATAACGATGTATGGATGAATGTATATACTCTATGAATATTTTACACATATATATTTTGTATGCTATATATATATATATTCTTTAGGAATTATATTTTTAGAAGAGTGGGGAAAACATAATAGGGCTGCTGGTATCCTTCTGTATTGAATTTCTTTGAAGAAAGTTTGGTTTTTAGTTCACTACACCATGGAATGTGTAGGTTATGTTTGGCTATTTCATTTGTAACTCAAAAGATATTTAAAAACTATATACGAGACTGATTGAGAATAATATAAAGAATTTCAAAGCAATCACCTTCAGATATAATGATTCTCTGGAGCACATTTTCTTTCTTGGAGAATGAATGATTTAATGACCACGGTTATTGTTTTGGTCGGAGGCAACGAGCTGTCGAAAATGAACAATGCATTAAAATAACAAATCTAACATATGTGATCTGGCACAACCTATTTTGTGGGGGTATTCACGTATAGGATATAAGTTATATGGGACCGCCGGCATTTTTGAGAGTTGTTTTCTTTAGCTTCGTCTCGTGTGCTTTATTATTATATCCTCTACCATAGCATGGTGGGTATATTCATTTTGTTTTTCCGTGGGTAACTCATCGAAATAATCATTTGCGAACTTATAAAGTATATATTCTCGATCAGCGTAAAATTCTATGACGACTTAGCTATGTCCGTCTATCTGTTGTAACACTCTAGCCTCTAAACGAATTGAGACAAATTGTCAAAATTTTTCATGGAGTTGTATTTTGTCTGCCGGCCACGTTCGAAGATGGGAAGGTGGAGGATATCGAGATAAAAAGCTAGAACGTCAGGTTCGATAATGAACTTTATCGGCCCGCATTAAAGCCCTATAGTTTGTTGTTGTGAACAAAAATTTTATATTCGAAATTCAGCTATATCGGGCATACAGGGAAGCACGGCGACAAAATTTTCTCCTCAATGACAATTTTCATACTGAACATACTGGTATGTTCCCTATATTTTTATTTCAAGTAAATATTAGTATACCTATGGTGAAGGATATCTAAAGTTCTTAAGGCCGAACTTAATGTCTTCCACTTGGTTTTCTTCTAACAACGTTTGAACGTTTAATAACGTGAACAAGACACAGACGAGACAAGTTATCTGTATCATATAAGCATAAAAGTAATTTAAAGTTTACATTTTTGACCATAGATACAGTTGTCAATACGAATACGACGTCAACGTTTTCGTTTGTGTGCGTGTTTTTTGTCAACATTTTTTGACATAAGTTAAATAAAAGTTTGTAAAAGTAAGGCTAGGCCAACGTTTGAAATCTGCATTTTTCTTAATCTCCGACTAGAATATTTCAAACATCACTGTCCTCTCTCTATTACTGTTACCTTAAAACATGTCAGGTATTCAAATAATGTCAAGGTCACTTGTTGTGTATTCCTAGTGAAGTCTTAATTAATGTTTGCCACCTATATATGTCCCTCAACAAAGTGTCACGCACGGCAACCCCTACTTAAAATCTCTGTATGGCATCTCTAGATCCTTCACCCTTCTTCTTTGGTTGAGGTTGTAAGCAAGCGAGAATTAGAAGAGGAAAGACGAAAAGAAGTTAGTCTGTTCAAGTCCGTCGAAACCATTAAACGAGAAGCTCCGCGCAAAAGCACCAACCTTAAATGAATTATCCGTTTTGTGTTTTAAAATATTCTATGTTCTTTTTTTATAAATTTAATAAACATAATTTTCTTTTGATAATATAACCAAAAGTGTCTTAGTTAAGAAGGTCTACCCACTCAACATCCAGACTGTCCTTGACATATTATTTCAGAAGTGGAATACTCTTGCATGTCGAATTGTTGTAAGAGAAGAACTCGTATCGTAAAAAAAATCATAAAGTGAATGTTTGTGTGTTTTATGTAAAAACAAAACTTCTCGTGTGTGGAAAAGAAAACGAAAATCCAAGAACTTTTAATGTTTCAAAAATGAGTTAATGATCATTACCGCACAATAAACGATGGATACTACCGTTAGATGTTGCAAACAACGAATAGGTTTGATCGAACAGACTCGACGATGCACTAATATGTGTTAAATGTTGTTTGTGTAAATAGTGCTGTGTTTGTATCGCCGTTGACTCAACTGACGTTTTTTTGTTGTGTTATGTGCAAGTACGAATCATAAAAAAAATCGAAACAAAGGAACGAGAAAAGAATAGTTGTACCGTTAAGAAATATAGAAAAGAAACGCAATAAGAATATCGTAAAATTCTTTGACGAGGGCAAAATATAAATTATAGGGAAAAGACGTTATAAACAAAAATTGAAAATGATAAAAATAAACGAATTAAAAGTCGAACAATTAAAAGACCTCCTACGAGAACGAGAGTTGCCGTGTTCGGGTATAAAAGCTGAATTAGCCCAACGTTTAACCGAAGCAGTAAAAAGTGACGAAATTTTGCTTTCTACTGAAAGTTCAGAATATAATTCTGCAACATATGACGTAATGGCTGACGACAGTGCCAAGATGTTGCAAAACCAAATGCAAGTGTTAGCAAATATGATGAAAGATCTTATTTCAGTAGTTCAAACGAACATGAAAAATCAAAATGATGTGAACAAAAATGAGTGTCCCTCGACACAATCGTTAAATAATGTTTTACAAATCCAAAACAGTACGGTCGAAAACTCAAATGACAATATTCGTGATGTTGCCTCTTTATTGCCAGAATTTAACCCATTGGTTGGTACATCGTTGAATTCAAAACAGTTTATAAATCGTATAGAAATGTTAAAATCAACATATAAGTGGTCCGATAAAGCAATATTATTCGTGGTTCAACAAAAGCTGATAGGTTCAGCGAAATTGTGGATTGACTCACAGGAAATCTTTGTGACGTGGGAACAGTTTAAGAACAAGTTTTTACTTGATTTTCCTTGTGAAGAGAATGCGGCAAGTGTTCATATAAAACTTTCAAATTCGCACCGACTTGCAAACGAAACTCCACAAGAATATTTTTATAAAATGATGGCAATCGGAAACCGAGGATGTCTACGAGAAGAAGACATTGCTCATCACATAATTAACGGCATCAACGATAGCGATCTGAGAAAAGTGATTTGTAAGAATTACCAAAAATTAAATGATTTGCTAAAAGACATAAATATGTACTGTGAATACAATACCATTAAAAATGAACACACGTACAATCGAAATAAAAACACGGACAGTAACGGGAAATTTAAAAACGAAAATAGAAACATAACGAATTATCAATATAATAAGGAAAGTAAACAGAAAGAAGAGAAACCTA
>NW_026875523.1:0-17590 GCF_032173495.1 Musca vetustissima | reverse complement strand
CAATCATCCAGCCAGCCATCTAACCAACCTAATCTCATACTAAGGTTGTGAGCTACTTTTTCTTTAATGATTTTTAATGGCGAGATCAAGTTTTATGCTGATGATTGAATTGAATTTCTTTATTGTTGTTGTTCTCGATGGAAAAAAGATCAATGATTTAGAAATGTTGTTAAGAAAACTTAATAGTTAAGAGGAGAAATCATGATGGTCATAATAGTAGCATAATGGTTTAACGAAAGTAAAAATCTTTAACATTTAAGTTTCCTTTATAAAAAAATAAAAAATTTCTGGGAACTGTTTTGATTTTTCAGATTTCATCTTCTTATCGTATATCGCAATCGTATTCAATTCAATATGATACATGGATAATTGTTTAGTCTGATTGTATTTGCATCTCTTCAACAGATTGAAGATTCAGAACGATTATTAGACAAAAAAATTAACAAAGTTGTAAGGAAAGTACAAATGTTATGTCAATCAGACAGACTTAGGGCCCAAAACTGGAAGTGAAGGCTATATATGAATTTGGACTGATCATAGCGCGATGAACTAAAATTTCTATCAATCAAACAAACGCTATGTTGTGCTGTATATGCACGAAATTGTATTATAATACTCGTATTTTCGTATTATTGGGACGCTGTGCCACATTTCAGCTCATATTTGGTGCGTATTTAAATTAAATCGTTCGAAAATATGTATGGAAACTATACTACTATCGTTGGGCCAAATAAATAAGCTTTACCAATTTCCATCTTATACGGATCATAAATGTGACCTCTCATGGGCAGACATAAATATAACACGAAAGTGTTCGCATGATATTATAAAATTATTGTTCAGCCACATGTTGACACCTTTGTGGATAAGATACCAGAAGAAGTTAACCTACATTTCCCATCTTTGATGTTGAGAGTTTCGAGAAATATTACAATGAAATCGGTTAGTCTTTTCGAGAGATATCGTGCGCACCACAGAGACAGACCGACAAGCGGATGGACAGACGGACATTTGTTAATGGAAACGGATATTTCGATGAGCCACATTTTTGGAGTAACCACCAAAAAAAAAAAAAAAAAAAATATTGCAAATTTTCTATTGCGAAATTGTGTTCAAGCGTTCATATTGTACTCACCAAGGATGTAGTATTCTTCCCCCAAAATCTTGGTATATACGCAATTAGATTTCCTTTCAGGACCGGAATATCGTAAAAATAATAAGTCGAAGTAGGTCTTTTTACACCCTTCAACACTCTGTGGTACAGGGTATTATACCTTTGTTCATAACAAGCAAAAGGAAACGAAATAGACCAATGGTTCCTTTTGAGAATATGCATAGAATAACTTTCTGAGTCGAGTTATGCATGTCCCTTTGTCCATGTATTCTTGTCATTAAAGTACAGGTTGAATTAATGATCAGATTTGGACGGAATTTGCAGAGGTCATTTATTTGGCTCAAGGACAACCCTTATTGAAATCGGTGAAAATCAAATCGTCAAATTAAGATATAGTTCCCAAGGATTATCTGAATGAAACAAAATTTTTTTCTACTTATACGAAATTCTGCACAGCGATTTTAATTGAATCTAGAACGAAGCGTGTTAAATTTTTTTGAAATCGGTTCAGATTTAGATATAACTCCCACATTTATTTTTATCCGAAGAGGCACAGCGTAATAAATTAAGTGTAGAACGACGTGTGTTAAGTTTTATTGAAATCGGTTCAGAATGACGAGTAATGGATGTTGTATAATATGTTCAGACGTAGATATAATCCTTATATATCTTCGTCGTTAATTGCCCCCTGTCCGATTGACATGCAATTTTTCATAGACTTCAGTGTGGTTGGTTGTAATTGGTATAGATCACATATTTAATTACGTTTGATTTCTTTTTTCTACCGTCATGATATTGTACATATGAGCACCTCTTCTATGTGCCCAAAGTGGTGAAGGGTATCATTAGTCAGTCCCGTCCAACTTTTGAACTTTTCATACTTGTTTTGTCTTTATACAGGATCACTAGTAATAAATATTGTGCATTTTTTATTGCGAATTTGATCTTCTGGGTTCCTATTATAGTCGCCAAGGGTATTACATTTCCGGAGGAAATTTGCATCCCCAAAATACTTCTACGACTTAACGGAGTTATACGGAGTAAGAAATAAATTTTAGCTTAAAATAATGTGGATCTAAAAATCTTAGTATTTTGTAAAAACTTTTATATTTTTAATTCGCAAATCTCCCTAACAAAAATGATTGACATCGGGCGACATTTTATGATGGCTCTCCACTATTCGGCATTTTGGGGAGTTTATGTATGTTCTTCAACATAATTGGCTGTAGTTTAGCTTTTTTAATTGAAAAAGGGTACCAAATTTTCTACCAATTTTACTGTAGCGCTATTTAACGGTACTTTAGGGGGTATGGACACATTTTAAACCGAGTAGACTGCAATTTGGGTTTTTAATTGTCATTGTGTAGCAAATCTGCATGGGTATATATGTTTGGTTGTATACCTCATGTTGGAGGATATTACGAGTTTGTCCCGGCTGCATATTTTTCTCTACCACTTGTTTGTTTTATTTCTTGTTGACTCTTCCAAATTATTCTGGATTCAAATGACCTTAAAACATAAATATTTGTCAACGATGACCTCAAAACAACTTTTACTATTTTTCATTCGAATTACGATTATCACAAATGGTCAAATCAAACAATTTGGCCATTTGGTTATGACCAAATGTTCTGTGGAATTTCAGACGACGGCATACATCAAAAACTAAAATCTTCTATCTTTCAAAACTTGCTTACATTGTATTGAATCGTAACTACAACAACAAAAATAATAGCTCATAAATAAAGGACTTCATATTAACACAAAGCATCCTATGTAAAATTCCATTACTCGCTTGGTTATATGTGTGTAAAAGCAAATCATAATTTCTTCCTCTTCTTTGACATTTTGCAAACTATAAATAAAATGCAATCGCCCATCCATAACACACCAAAAAATCCTATTCTCTTCGAGAAGATGTATTTGTGGTCATGGATCATAATAAAAAATTAAAAAAAAAATACATACCTGAATCAATATCTGTGGCCATTACCGTCACAACAGGTGTTCCAATTGAAACATTCTCATAAATCTCCATTGAATAGCTTATGGGATCAAATACTGGCGGATTATCGTTCAGGTCCATAACATTACAGTACACCGTTATGGCATTGGATAGACTTGGCTGGCCATTATCCTGTGCTTGGACAAGCAAAATGTAATGTTGTATCTACAAAGAACGGGGAGGTAATAAAATTAAAAAAAGCCAATAAATAAATAATTAATAAAAAATGTAATTGGGTGGGTTTATTTTAGAATTTTATTTGCATATATATATATATATATATATATATGTATAGAAAATTATTTAGAAAGGTGGTATTCTCGTTAAATATGTTGCCAAGAAATTAAATCACTTCAATCACACAAATTCCGTAGCTCTTTTAAAATTGTGTAAACACAATGACTCGACAACAATATTTCGTGAATATCCCCCTTTCCCCTTTTTCACATTCCAATCTTTTTTAAAATAAACGAAACGAAAAAAAGAAATAATTCAAACTCATCATTCTCCAAAACACTTACCTCTTCATAATCCAAACGGGCTGTTAACGTCAGAACGCCCGTTTGCGGATTCAAACTGAATACATCATTGGCCCATTCTGAGATGACAGTGTAAGTGACCACAGCATTGTTGCCCAAATCTGGATCTGTGGCAGTTATGATGCCAACTTGATAACCACGTGGGGCGTTCTCTGGTATATCAAATGAATAAACGGGCACATCAAATGCCGGTGGATTGTCATTTGTGTCGGTCACCTGTCGTTCGTCGAAGAGAGAAAAAAATGAAAAGAGAGAAGAAAACAAGAATACAAATATTAATAATGAAATGAAATGAATATAAAATGAAATAAAATTTCACACAAATGAAATAATGAAAACAATCAAAAATATCAAGTTAGTAAGAAGAAAAAAATTAAATAAAAAATATTTTAAATTAAAATTTTATTTGTGTTTAATTTTATTATGCACCTCAATAAATTGGAATTGTATACCCTACATTATTACATATGCGATACAGGGTATTGTATTCGTATTACAGAAGTAAGATATACAAATCAAAGAAATTATTGCACAAAAAGGTGTGATAACACTGAGCAAAATTTTTGCATGTGGAAAAGTCATAATGGGGATAGAAGCCACTGGCGAGTATATTACGAACCCAGAAGGACAAATTCCCTATAGATGTTGCTGGTAACTCCTGAAAAAAGCTTTACATCTTTGTTAGCGGATATTTCGTTTTTTAATGAGATGTCTGCAGTCAAATCGAATGAGCAAAATTGGTTATAAAATATACTCTTTTTCTATGGCATGCTTTTGTAGTTCTTTTTCGCCCCTATATTCAGTATTTTGGGATTTTAAGGACGTTTTTAAATCGAATTGGCTGTTATTACGTATTTTAGGCTCCCGTTGGATATAAAACCTTCCTACTAAAAATTAATAATTTTAGTCCACGTTTAAGTATAGCCCCCATATATCCGTACCCCCAAATTTCCAGTGTTTTCAATGGAATATGTTCTAATTTTAAATTTCTCACTCCCCTTTTTTGTATAGTACTCTTACACAGGTAAATCCCCTTTGTCGGTTTTAGAAAGTTTGGGCAGCATTTTTTCTCCGAAGAGGCTGTGATTTCGCATTACGGATTCTTGTAAGGTCAAAACATTTTTGCAGAACAATTTCGATATAGGTTGGTGTTTTACCATTATATGGGAACGCCCAAATTTCGGTATTTTGAGGGTTTCAGGAAATTCTTGGTTTTAGAAACATATATCGTCTTCCTAAAATCATATTTCTTTGCTGTCGTTACTTTGAAGGTTTAGACACATTTTCGTTTTGTTAATCCTCTGTTCTTGGGGTGAAAAACACACATTTGCAGAACATTTTTTTATCTCTCAAGATCTAAAATTTTCTTTCAGCAGAATCCCATCGAAGTGCCTGTATTTTGGCATTCTGTGTTCTTGGAGTTTGTAGTTCGCTTTAAGAGTAAAGATTTGTATGAATACTATGCCTTAAAACGTCGAGACCAGGAAAAAGTTCGTTATAACCGTTGTTCATATAAGTGTATTCGACTATATTTGGAAAATATATTTTTGGCGAAATGTTCAATGTTTTGACATAGCGCCAACGGTCTGACCGAATTTTCTTATTTATTATCTCCGAAACTTAGCTAATAAGAGTTTATAATGTTTATATATCTAAATATGAACCGATTTCAACCTTCTCCAATTTCAATACGCTATGCGAAACTTTGTCCAAATCGGACAAATATTGTGAGTTTGGTTGAAAATTTAAAATTATACGAACCGATCATCATGATAAGCGGTGAAGTGTGCCATGTATGTAAATTATTTGCCACGTATGTTGAATATACTGAAATCGTGAGAAAAAGATAATTTAAATTCTCAAAATACCTAAAAGTGTGGCTACTGTTATATACGACTATACCAAAAAGGGGTCGAAATTGACAATTTTATGTAGTGCGATTTGAAAACCAATTCCCAAAATATCGACATGGTTAAATATTAATAATCATACCCTTCACCACACTGTGGTACAGGGTATTATGTCTTTGAGCATATGTTTGTAACAGGCAAAAATAATCGAGATAGACCTATGGTTCCTATTGACAATATGAATAGAATCACTTTCTGAGTTGATTTATGCATGTTCGTCCGTCTGTAGATGTTAAATTGTAAACAAAGTACAGGTCGCATTTATGATCCGCATTGAATGAAATTTGGCACAACTCATTTGTTTGGCCCAAGGACGAACCCTATTGAAATTGGGAAAAATTGGTTAAGATTTAGATATAGCTCCCATATATTTGGCATAGCGTACTAAATTAAGTATAGAATGATGTGTGTAAAGTTTCGTGAAAATCGGATCAGATTTAGATATAGCTCCCATATGCATTTGCTTCCGATTTTAGGTAATTGGTGCACCAATGTCTCTGAAAATCATTCGATTTGCACGAAAATTGTCATAGCGTAGTGAATTAAGGCTAGAATTACGTGTGCTAAGTTTCGTGAAAATCGGTATATAGATATAGCGCCTATATATATTTTCGACCGATCTTATGTAATTGGTGCACCAAAGTCCCTATATATCTTTCGATTTGCACGAATTTTGGTACAGGGTACTGAATTAAGTCTAGGATGATGTTGCTAAGCTTCGTGAAAAGATCCATAGCTGGCCGATTGACACAACGTACTGGAGTAATATAAATTAGTATCTGACAAGTTTCCCTGAAATCGGTACAGATATAGATATATAACAAAAAACGCGTCGTCTTTTAGTATACATATGTAGGATATACCCAAAGTGGTGAAGGGTATCATATAGTCGTCCCAGTCCGACTTTACTACTTTCCTTACTGGTTTTTAGTACGAAAATGTGGGGGCACCGTTATATGGGGGCTACCCTCAAACTTGGGTCAATATTAATAATTTGTAGTACAAGGATGTGCTATACAAGAAACGAAAAATACAAAATATTAGTCAAGGTGATTGAAAATCGTGTCCAAATCCCAAAAAATACTGAATATTGAGGGGTGCCATTATATGGGGGCTACCCTGAATTTTGGGTCAATATTAATCATTTTTGGTAGTTAGATGTGACACCCAATGTGGATACAAAATATCAATTTACAACCAAATTCGATTTAAAACGTGTCCAAAATCCTTAAAATACTGATTATTGGTGGAACCGATATATGGGGGCTATCCCGAAACTTGGGTTGATATTACTAATTTTTAGTACAGAGATGTGCTATACAATGATAACCCAAAATATTAAATTACAACCAATTTGGTTTAAAAACATGTCAAAAATTCACAAAAACCGAATGTTAGGGGATGCCGTGGACCGATATATCCCATATGAGATACCAGACATCCCTGAAGTACTAGCAATGTCCTTGCTAAATTTGAGAGCTCTTTCTTAAATATTGCGACCTCTATGGTGATTTCAATAGACCGAAATAAATACGCGTAACCAAACATGTCAAAATTAGAGTGGTTACATTGGAGCTGTGTAAAAAATGGTATAGCTACAAATATTACTACAAAGAAGATTTCAATGTCTTGATAAAATATATGCCATATAGTGAACATATATTGGATATTTTTTTGTAAGAAAGTGTGTCCCCTTCGAACATCACTATAAATTTACAACCTATCTAAGCATGAAATTTGGTTAGGATCATTTTATGCAGACTGTGCCAAAATATGGACCTATTTTGAAAATTCGAAAATGGAGACTGTTCTAGTACATGGTGTCGTACTTTTGTTTTCAAGTTAAAACATCTTAAAGGTATATCGCTATTTCTCATCTTAATGTGTTATCCGAAGAAGCATTTATAGGACTTGCCATATGAAAAAGATCCTCGAATTTCATACGGCAAGTCCTATAAACTTGGGGTCACTTTTGTTAATTAATTCATTTTGTTTGGTCTTAGATAATTCGAATTGAGTTACTCATGGAAGCACATATGACACTTTGATGCATTGAACTTTCCCAGGTTTTATGTAAATTATTTAAAAGATAACTGACCGCAAATATCTCATGTTATGAATACTGTCGATGTTGTTCAACAACATCCTAATCAGAAGCTTTATGAGGATGAATGTCGTTCATGGTGTAGGGTCAGAAAATAGTCATCTGTGTTGATTTTTCCCTTGTTATGATTATTATTCGTAATTTTTAAAGGGGGAGGGGTTTCATTCATTTCCAAATAACAACAACGGCATTCCTGTTTAGAATTTACCCGAATGATGCGTGTTTGGAGTTTTACTCTTAACATTAATTTTATTATTATTATTGTTGTTGTTGTAATTTTTTGCTAGCAGTAAAAAAGTGAACCTGAGTTCTGAATGATCAGCAGAAGACGACGAAGTAAAAAAGGTGGAAACAGCTGTCATTTTGTATTCATGTCACGCATGCGTCTGCCAGACATTGTTGAGACTTGTCTGGATGGATGGTTGGTGGAAGTGTTGTCTTACAGTTGATTTATAAAGAAAACGAAAATAAAGAACAAAAATAACAAAAACAAAAACAACAACAATAAACAGATTTGCTTCCACTGAACATCCTTCTCATCGTCATCATCATCGCCATGACGATGATCGTTGGTAGTTTAAGTTTGAACAAAAGAAAAAGTGTTAACAAAACACATTTGAACAAAAAAGAAAAAAAGAGATTTTGAAAAAAAACAAATTTGTTTTCTGTTTATGTTTGGGGTCTGTGGAAAATTGTCTGTCCGTCCGTCCGCCTGTCTGCTAGACAGTCAACGTTTTACAAAAAAATTTGAAGAAAAAATGAAGTCTGCAGTGCCAAACTCCTAGTCAATTGTTGCTGTTGTTATGATAATTTTTTTGTGTGCGCAGTTCGTTGTAAGCCGTTTAGTAGCCTGTCTGTCATAAATGCTCTGAGTTTTCATAAATTCTAAAATATGTTTTCAGTTGTGTTGTTGCGGGTCTGGTATGGTCTGGTTGTCTGACTCATAAAATTGAGTTAACTAAAATAAGTTGTTCTTCACCGCTTTACAATAGATTCTCATTATTCCTTTGGGCTTCTTGACAACACGTAGGAACTATTTAAGGGTATTTGTTTTTTGTGTAGCACCACCAGCAGGAAAGCTGCCTCATTGCGTGTGTGGGTTAAACTTTTATAATTCGCCCAGATTCGTGTGGTCTAATATATTTGGGATTATTAGAAAATGCCTTGTTTTGTGGTTGAGGCTTTAGTTATTCACAAAAGGGCTTTTTAATTTATTTGAAATATTCAAAAAGGCTTCTGATGAACGACTTAACTTGAGATTAGTTTTTCCTTTGTAGGAAAAAAAAATATTTAAAATGAACAGACTCCATTTAAATGAATTGGGGGAGCAACTTATGTCTTGGATGTTAAAAAATATATTATTTAAATAGTCCATACCTATTACAGGCCATGAGAACATATTGAACATGAGGACACTGCAAAAAATGGGAACTATAGGGTACATTTCTGCAAAGTTCTTTTTCAGACTCTAATAGCCCCCTAATGCTAAACTCCAGCCACTTCGGTGGGAAATGCGACTGAAACCTTAAATGTACCGAAAATGTGGCGGAAATCAAAATCATCAAAAATGTATTTTACTATGAACCCGAAATGCCAATTTACACCACTTCGGTGAGGAAATGGGCCCTAAACTTCAAAATACCGATAATTTCAAGTTACTTTTGCTGTGATGAGAAGATATGTTTAAAATCTCCAAGATACCACAAAGGTAGACGGTACCGCCGTTATATGTGAGCTATGTCAAAACATGGACCTATTTCGAACATCTTAGGTAATCAGGATTTTAACACTCCAAGAAACTTTAATGCCACATTACAGTCACTCTGCCAAATCTTTCAAAATACCGTAAATGGGACTGTTCCGTGGAAATGAAACGTGGACTGATATTCCAACTTTTCAGTAGGGATATTAGAAACACTATTAGAGCCCACAAAATCCAATCAGATTAATTTCGATTGAATAAATTGCTTAATGTCTCCAAGATACAGTATAATGTGAGTACCGTTTTATATGGGCTACCCCAAAATATGGATGGAAATAAAATATAAGTTTTGTGTATGGCTATATTCTAACAAATACTAATCGAAAATTTTTCAATTAGAGCAAAATGTCGAAATTTAGGAGATATGGAGGTAGTTGCTACTCAAATTAAATTGAAACCAATTCGAGTAAAACACGTGTCCAAAATGTCAAATTTTTTTAATGTATCTACTTTCCAGCAGATCTACTTTCTACTTTCGAGCTGATATTGCCGAGGGTAACTCACGGTTTTTTCAGGCAGTGACATGAAAATTATTTATGGATATAAAAAGCATTCTAGGACATTTCCATATTTAACCAGTAAGGAAAGTAGTAAAGTCGGAAGAGGCCGACTATACGATACCTTTCACCACTTTGGGTATATTCAACAGATGGAATCCCACCAGACGTCACATTTTTGAAGAACCATTAACATGAAATTAGACATGTCATTCTGCAGCCTATACTAAATTTTGGTCAGATATAGAGTTGCTTCTTACAATGGGACAAAATTATGTAAATAAGCAATATAGCGAAGTCTAACCGATTTCATCGAATCTTGTCACATGTTAGGTCGCACTTATTTCAGAATGTTTTGTGCATTCGGCCACATTTTGAGTTTTTCATTTACTTATAAAGCCAAATTGAAGGATATATATGGACTTTGTTCATCATTTATATAAAATCGAACGACAAAATATGCATGGGAGCTATATCTAAATCTGAACCGATTTTCACGAAATTTAACACACATCTTTCAAGACTTGATTAAGTACGCTATGCCAATTTTCGTGCAAATCGACGGATATATGGGACTTTGGTGCACCATTTACATAAAATCGGACGAAAATATGCATGGGAGCTATATCTAAATCTGAACCGGTTTTTACGTAATTTCACACACATCGATCTAGACTTAATTCAGTACGCAGTGCCAAATTTAGTGCAAATCAAAAGATAATTAGGGACTTTGGTGCACCATTTACCTGAAATCGGACGAAAATATATATGGGAGCTATATCTAAATCTGAACCGATTTTCAGGAAACTTAACACATATCATTCCAGACCTAATTTAGTACGCTGTGCCAAATTTCGTGCAAATCGAAAGATATATAGGGACTTTGGTACACCATTTACATTAAATCGGACGAAAATATATATGGGAGCTATATCTAAATCTGAACCGATTTTCACGAAACTTAGCACACATCATTCAAGGCTTAATTCAGTACACTGTGCCAAATTTCGTGCAAATCGAATGATATATAGGTACTTTGGTGCACCATTTACCTTATATCGGACGAAAATATATATGTGAGATATATCTAAATATGAACCGATTTTTCCAAATTTCAATAGGCTCAATTAGTCCAAACAAATGCGCTGTGCCAAATTTCATCCAATTGGGATCATAAATGCGACCTGTACTTTGTTTACAATTTAACATGGACAGACGGACGGACATGCATAAATCGACTCAGAAAGTGATTCTATGCATATGCTCAAAAGGAACCATGGGTCTATTTCGATTCCTTTTGTCTGTTACAAACATATGCAAACATATGCACAAAGACATAATACCCTGTACCACAGGGTGGTGAAGGGTATAAAATCAACGCCTTTTTATATGCTCAGATTTTTTAATCCACGCTTTCTTTGTGGCACGAAACATATATATTTTTTTAAATTTTTGCTTGTTTAGGTCTTACAGGAAATAATCTTTAAAAATTCCACGCCTTGTTTAGGCCTTACAGGAAATAATCTTTAAAAACTCCACGCCTTGGTTACGCCTTACATTAAATAATCTTTAAAAAAATCCACGCATATTACAGGCCTTAAAAAAATCCTTAATCCACACCTCGTTTATTTCTTGAAAAATACTCCTTAAAAAATACACGCCTCGTTTGAGGCTTAAAAATATTAATTAAAAAATGCAGGCCTACTACAGGCCGATAAAATTTTTTCTTAAAAAAATCACAAATTGTTTAGGCATTGAAAAAAAATATTCCCATAGGTGATTCCTAGTTTGTATGTGTACCCAACAGACCAAGTCCCCCAAACCTATATTCGGACTAGCCACAAAAATCCGAAATATTTAAACTTTAACCAAATTGGTGATTTATTTATGGTCATAAATATAAAATAAAAGCCTACCTTAACGACCATGTATTGTGTCTGAGTGTGTGTGTGTGCGTTCATTGTCTCGATCGACAAGAGAAACGATTTTAATAGCGTTTCATTTGTAATATGATAATAAAAACTTATTTGTACGATTATTTTTTTCAGGTTTTTATTGCTTATTTATGCTTGTCGAAGTGGTTTTAGGCCTGTCTTATAGTTGGATAGAGAAAATAGTAAATTTTGTATTCACCGGCCGGTATAATTGTAATGAAAATGAAAATTTATGCGAATTTATCTATAAAAGGTCAACAATAGGTTTTTGTTTGAAAAAAAGTAAACGATTACTTAGGCGAATTATGCCTGCTCACTAGCATGGAAATATTTTAAGGGAACCCCACCCATTCTCGATTTTAATTTTTCAAGATTTTCAATGAACTGGTAAATCAATACCAATGCTTGTTAAGGTTTGTAACTTTGCACATATATATTTGAAGATTTAAACGAGAAGAAAAATAATTTACAAAAAATTTTTTTTATTGTTTTGTTGTTGTTTTTTGTGATCAAAGAAAAGTCCTTACTTTTGATGGCGGGCATGATAACTTCTCACTGGAACATCGGAATCCGAAAATTCCAACGGCCTTAGAAAGAGCACATGTCTGGCTCTCGTATGAACTAGGATTATTGACTTCGCTCTAAAATTAACAAAATGACGGACCTTTGAAAAAATATTTTTGGAAAATTGACGATTTTTTAAAAAATAGGAAGATCTTCACCGATTGGCTTTATCCTAGTTCATACGATAGCTATACACTCACAGAGAAACGTGTAAAAATTTGAAATCGATTGGGTTATTAGGTTTTGAGAATTCGCAAAAAAATGTTTTTTAAAGTTTGGAAGCCCTTCAGCCGTCACTTGATGTTGACACAATAAATCGGCTATATCTTCAAGAGTTCTTGAGATTTTTACTTGAAATTTTGCAGGGACATTCTTGAATTAGTGTAGATTGGAATTAAGTCAACAAAAATTTTGACTGAGGGGGATTTATTAAAGAATATTTTTTAAGGTATATATCAAGGCGTGGATTTGTTTAAAGAATATTTTTAAGGTATATATCAAGGAATATTTTTTAAGGTATATATCGTGGATTTATTTAAAGAATATTTTTTCCAAGGTACTATCAAGGCGTGGATTTATTTAAAGAATATTTTTCCTCAAACAACTATCCAGGCTCCCTCCATAGGCGTGGATTTATTTAAAGAATATTTTTCCCAACCAACTATCCAGGCTCCCTCCATAGGCGTGGATTTATTTAAAGAATATTTTTAAGGTATATATCAAGGCGTGGATTTATTTAAGAGAATATTTTCAAGGGCCAACTGAGGCGTGGATTTATTAAAGAATATTTTTAAGGTATATATCAAGGCGTGGATTTATTTAAAGAATATTTTTTAAGGTATATATCAAGGCGTGGATTTATTTAAAGAATATTTTTTAAGGTATATATCAAGGCGTGGATTTATTTAAAGAATATTTTTTAAGGTATATATCAAGGCGTGGATTTATTTAAAGAATATTTTCAGGGGCCTATTAGGGGTAGATTTATTTAAAGAATATTTTTTAAGGTATATATCAAGGCGTGGATTTATTTAAAGAATATTTTTTAAGGTATATATCAAGGCGTGGATTTATTTAAAGAATATTTTTTAAGGTATATATCAAGGCGTGGATTTATTAAAGAATATTTTTAAAGGGCCAACTGAGGCGTGGATTTATTAAAGAATATTTTTCAAGGGCCAACTGAGGCGTGGATTTTTTGTTTTTCTAACTGTCAATGCCGTTGCCAACTAAAATTCAGTTAAATCTTATCGCATGGTTTCTTGATCTTCTCACTTCATTCGATCTGTGTCGAGAAGAAAAAAATAAAACGTCTCACACTTCACAACCACCACAACCACCCCTACCCCCATCACTCTTTCGTATTTCACGCTTTTGATTATGTCCGTCCGTATTTTTTTAGAGTGTCTCATCGGTTTTCTTCCTCTTGTTGTAGTATAGTTGCTGTTGTTGTTGTACTTCGTTTTTGGTAATTTGATCGCTTCCAACGTGTTAAATAAGAACGCCTCAGTGATTACTTGAATGCGCTTCCCTTTTTTCCTTTTAATGTCTGTGTAGATGCGTCTGTAAGTATATTTATTTCATTATAATGATGTTTTTGTTGTTGTGTTGTTTGGTAACAGCAACACCATAATAACAACAACATCAATGTCTTCAACTACCAATTTTTGCGCCCCCTACTAGCTGAAAGCTAAACACACACATACAAGATTTTTGCGGAAGGTGTAGGACGAACTGATAAGAAGTATAAGGCAGGAATGAGGCAAATCGGACAAGGTAGACCATAGAGTAGCCTGAAGGAGGTTCATATGTAGGAGAAACGGGGAACATTCGGTTGAATATGTGTATATAGGGGACCATAGAAGGAGATTTATTCACATCATTTTTAACAGCTTGGTATCGAGTAGGGGTCCAGCCTTAATTCCTATTGTTGATTGAGAACTATTGTCGATGTATGTACCTCATGCCGCAATATTAAAAACTCGGTAGCCAAATTTCCTTTCAATGCGCAAAAATTCTCAAAAGTTCCCAATTCGATGTAGGGTACCTCAAGAAATATCACAAAATACCCTCTTCACTTGATCGAATACTTTGTGATCGCATGGTTTTCATGTTGTTGCTTTTGTATTTTTGCGCCTTAAATCGAGATGGCTGTCGGGCAAGAATAAACAACAACAAAAATCTCAACAACTACAAAAAACGTCCTCAGAACGTTCAAATAAAGCAAAAGATTCTGTTCGGTGATAACATCAGAATATGGATTACAAAATGCCCCAAACACATAAACCGACGGACAGACTGACTGGCCGACCGATCGTCCGACAGACTGCCATACATACGGATGGATGAATGTATATACAAGCAACAACAACTGATAAACACTTAAATTTTACTTAGAGCTTAAAGCTGTTGATCTTATAGATTTTGTTGTTGTTGTGGCTTCGTTTATTTTTCTTTTCTGGTTTGATGGCAATGACGCTGCGAAGGATTCAACCTACAAATAACACTTTATAGACGAAGTTGAGTAAGAAAGAACAACAAAAAATCTTTATTTTGAATTTTAGCCAAGAGTTTTTGTTTCCTTCTTCATCGCTTCTCAAGTGCCACCTATGGTAGGGGTGAAACACCATGTAGCAGAAAACAATGTAGAACAAAGTTCTCTTGGTCGGTATGAATTGTTGGGGGTTCGAGGATCATCTTTACAGTAGATTATGGACACATTTTTGATACTATGGTCGGAGAATGGTTGAACCTAATATTAAATTTAATCCTAGTTGATAATTAGTCCTACGAATACATTGGAGAGCAACAAAATCGAGCTTATGATCAGGAAATTGTTTAAGTTTCGTACATATAAGGTTTTCTAAACAGTGAACGGAAAATTAAAAGGACGATGACTAAATCCGAACATCAATTTCTTGCCTTTGGGACCGTATCTAAAATGTTATTAGTGACATTTTTTGGAGGTTAAACCAGTAAGGAAAGTAGTAAAGTCGGACGGGGCCGACTATATGATACCCTTCACCACTTTGGGTATATTCAACCGATGAATCATAACAGACGTCGAATTTTTGAAGGACCACTAACATCAAAATCGATCCATAAACATGCCATTCTGCAACCTATACTAAATTTTTCATTTTGTCAGATATAGAAGCTATATATAAATCTGAACCGATTTCAGGAAACTTAACACATATCTAGACCTAATTCATTACGTTGTGCCAAATTTAGTGCAAACCGAAAGATGTTAAGGGACTTTGGAGCCCCATTTACATTAAATCGGACGAAAATATATATAATATAATAAATCCGAACCCATTTTCAGGAAACTTAACACACATCATTCTAGACCTAATTCATTACGCTGAGCCAAATTTAGTGCAAATCGAGAGATATATAGTGAGTTTGGTGCACAATTTACCTTAAATCGGACGAAAATATATGTGAGATCTATATCTAAATCTGAACCGATTTTCAGGAAATTTAACACACATCATTCTAGAGATAATTCATTACGCTGTGCCAAATTTCGTGCAAATCGAAATATATATAGGGACTTTGGTGCACCATTTACATTAAATCGGACGAAAATATATATGGGAGCTATATATAAATCTGAGGTAGGTATAAGGTAGCTATATCTAAATCTCAACCGATTTTCACGAAACTTGACACACATGATTCAGACTTTAATTCAGTACGCGGTGCAAGATAAGAACTTTGTACGCTATGCCAAATTTCGTGCAAATCGAAAGATATATGTGGACTTTGGTGCACCATTTACATGAAATCGGACGAAACTATATATGGGAGCTATATGTAAATCTTGACCGATTTTCACGAAACTTGGCAGACATCACTCTAGGCTCAATTCAGTACGTCATGCCAAATTTCGTGCAAATCGAAAGATATATAGGGACTTTGGTGCACCAATTACATGAAATCGGACGAAACTATATATGGGAGCTATATCTAAATCTGGACCGATTTTCACGAAACTTGACAGACATCACTCTAGGCTCAATTCTGTACGTTATACCAAATTTGGTGCAAATCGAAGTATATATAGGGACTTTGGTGCACCATTTACAGTAAATCGGGCGAAACTATATATGGGAGCTATATCTAAATCTGAACCGATTTTTCCCAATTTCAATAGGGTTCGTCCTTGGGCCAAACAAATGAGCTGCGCCAAATTTCATCCAAATCGGATTATAAATGCGACCTGTACTTTGTTTACAATTTAACACTAACAGACGGTTTGGTGCACCACTTAGGAAAAATCGGGCCTAATAAGAGGCTGTGCCGATTTGCGTCTAGTTGAACGAGGCTGAATGAAAATAGTCCAGATTGTACACAGTGGTTACGAAGTCCCTATGTCAAATTCATACTGTGTGAAATTAAAACTTGTTATTCATAATTTAAACTAAGCATGTTCTGCTTTTTATTTGTTCTATACTTCAAATTTTTTCATATACTTTAAATATTTTTCTTTCATAGCGTAGAAGGGTCTACAATTTGAACAAAGAAAATGTTAATAGCGTAAGAAAAAACAGCAAGGGCCTTTGATAAACATCCGAATATAGATCAGGTTTATTCACTAAAATATAATTTCAGGTTACAGATTGAAAATGAAAAGATATGAAAACTTACAATTGTAGACCCTTCTACGCTATTCAACACCCTATGTCCCGAAATAGGAACATGTTCAGCTTACAATACCCAAATATTGCGAGAATATAGGTCCACTTCCTTTGATAGCAAATGACAAAATGTTGAAAATTTTACTAAAAAATTATAGGGATTTATTTAACATGCTTCGGAATGTCCGGTTTGGGCCAAAAAGGAACCTTTTGTTGTATGATTTGTTGCCATTTTAAAGACAACTTCATAATGCATCTCTCATAGAAGTCCTCCTCTCTAGTAGTCGATTTTCACAATCCTCCTCAGTTACCAATTTTTTATCATTAAAGAAATTTTCCAATGGAAGGAACAGGATGTATCAAAACTTCCCAACCAAGCTCCCGAAGTTTCTGGTGGGTCATTGTAGATGTGTGTGTCCTAGCGTTGTCCTGATGCAACACGACACCTCTCCTATTGGCCAATTCTGATCGTTTCTGGTCAATTGCTATCTTTAAACGGTCCAGTTGTTGACAGT
>NW_026875522.1:0-17957 GCF_032173495.1 Musca vetustissima | reverse complement strand
GACTATTTATGGTTGAAGTACCAGAAGGAGTGGGCCAATATTTCCCATCTTCCTAGTTGATCTAGGCCTGGCAAAGATAATAGGTTGTACACAATTTGGTTCAAATCGGATAGTTCGTTCTCATGATATTCTAAAATTAATTTTTTGTACAATTTTGACCATTTTGAGGAGTGGTACTAGAAAGAGTACACCGACAGTGCCCATCTTCGAAATTGTACTATGTTTTGCTTGAGAGCTATCATGCGAACCAGCCGACCAGACAGACATACGGAGATTTGTAAATCGACTCCAAATTGTCTGAAACGGATTTGGTCCATAAATACATGGGGTATACAACCAATATTTCGATGAGGCACATTTTTGCGTATCAAAGCCGTAAGGCTGATGTTAGAAATATTTCCTCACTTGGTATGTTTGGTATAACTTCGAGTATTCCTTCAACATGCAAATAGCGAGCAACTAGGCTCTAGCCCTCATTCAGATAGACGGCCTGAATAGTCTTTTGAAGCGATGCTTGAAAGCTTCCTATGAAATATTGTCATTCATGCTAACAGGGTTACGGTAAAAGTGGAAAAGGCCGATCGAAATATACAAATATGGATTTCTCATCTTTGAGAACGCTTTATTAATTGACTATTTCAGTCTTTATTCAAACCATTTAAAACTGATCTGAACTTTTTAGAGATAAGTTATATGGAGGTCCTGCAAGCCCCTAAGTATTTTCTGATTATTTTTTCCAAAGAGATAACTTTATTTTGCTTTGTAATATGGTTGGAAAGGTTGTATATGAGAACATGAAATTGACAAGAAATTAAAAAATCTATTTTTAAATTCCCCATCAAATACAGTGAAAATACGTTTAAGATAAAAATGATATCATTTTAAAATAATACTGCACAAAAAATACTTCTTAAATATTTTCAAGTACTTAAGTAGGTAAAAATGCAACAGTTTAAGTGTTGACATCTCAAGGAGAATGTGTAAAGAAACGCAACGTAATAATAATTCATGCATTCCGTTGCAGCGCCCCTACCATTACACCCCCTTCCAACGCAAGAGCCCGCCTAAGGAATAAATCATTTCGTTTCATGTTATTAAGTCATGCACTTTCACGGCATTCTTCTTCTACAACCCGGTGGTGGTTTCCCTGACATCTTGGGGAACAACGGCCATTATCTATCCAGCAGTTGAGTTCATAAATCATTGTAATGTGTTATAATTACCATGAATTACCAACGTTAATCCAGGCAGCAACATCAACAACATTCAACAGCTTGAAATGCATTCGACGTTTTTTTTTAAGAAACCTTTTTAAGATCCATTTATGGTTGCACATCAACAGACACAGCTATTGTGATTGTCCATATTGGTATATGATGAATTGGATTCCTTTATAGGGGATGAGAAGTGGAACAGTCTATAATCATAAAACATAATATCAAGTAAAAGTGGCAAGCGATCCATAGTTACGTAAATTTACATTTTTTCGTAAACATAATTGTTGGTTCGCCCAAAGAAATTTTTCACGGAGTATGGCCTATAATTTTCATAACTACAAACATTATGATAAAGGTATGTATGTTTGCAGAGGATAATTACCAGTTAACAGGTGAAAGTTATGTGATAAAAATCCGCAATATCTGAAACCATAAAAGTAACAGAGGTATGACAGCCTCCAAAATCGAAATTCTAAATTAGAGCCTTTTCGGTTAGAAAATCTCACTAAAACTCTAAAAATATTGAAAATTGGGTATCTTTATATGGCGGCTATGTCAAAACGTTGATATTTTTCAGCATTGAGGTGTGTCAACCTCCAAAAACACCGTTCTTTCAGTTAGAAAATGTTCCTAAAACCTTCAAATTTCGCAAAAATTGGGAGGTGCCGTTAAAGGAAGTTATACCGAAACATAGTCAGTTATACGCCCATTTGCAATTTTAAAGATCCCAGGAGCTAATTTCCAAATGGCTCCTCTGTGGACAACGTCCCCCTTTGGGAAGATGGTGGATTTTTTCGATCCTTTCACGCCGATCATCGCGTAAACCATGTGGTATGGATAATATCCCAGATGTAGCGTTGAAAAGGACAGGTGACCTTGTTTTGACAAGGTCCGATTCTTCTCAGTGTGGTAGATTTTCTCGCCTTTTGGGAAGTTATTTGAATCCTTCATTCTAACCTGGATTAAATGAACTGTTGAGGATATGAAAAATCCAAGGCTCTCGATTCATTCTGGCGTGATGGAATTTGATAGTTTGGCTTTGATAATCAAACTAGTTGGGTGGTAGCTAATCTCCTTGTGGTCGTGTTTTTAGACTGAGGTTGGGTGATAGGCTCTCGAACCATATCGCTGGAGTTCCTTAGGGTTCGATGACGTCCTATTAGCATTTTCTGGTCTTGGTAGGGTGGTTAATATGCGTGCTAATGAGTATATTGATGCTCTCCATCCGTACTTTGTTAGAGGCGTCTTAATTTAAATGTAGGGAAATATAGAGTTGCGGTATTTCTTGATACTGCAGGCGTTGTTTACCCAAATTTTAGGAGGTTTCAACCGGTTCTGAACATAGATTCGGAGCAGGGATTTGTATCTGAAAAACGAAATGCATGGGCATAATATTTCTGAAGAGATTCGATTTTATCCGCCATTTATACTACAACCTTTATAGGGCGAAAGGTCTTTTTTTTGGATACGGTAGGGTGGTCGTTCTCAGGATGTTAAGTTCTTGATCTACCGGCAGATGATAGACCTTATCATTGCCTACACGTTTCCCGTCTGGTATGGCATTTCGTCACACCAGATGCAAAGGCTATGGCTCTGGAAAAGGAAAATACGATCCTCTTGTGTGATGTTGCGCCCTATTCTGTTGAAGGTTTATTCCTATTGGTCTCACTCTTGTAGGTCGATCTAAAAATAGGCACAGATTGATTGGATTGATGTTATTGTGACTAGGTGTGGTCTCTCATTCTTGGATAGGGTCCGTTTGTAGAGAATAGCATCATCGAAGACTTAGTTCGCTATTTGAAGGATGCGGATCAGTTGCGTGCTCGTAATCACCAGCAAGCCTAGATAATTCATACTAGATCTAGGCTTGCTCTACGGGGAGGAAGGTCTTCTGTTCTACCCATTTAATTTTAAGTTTTCCATCGCCCTTTTTTATACCCTCCACCATAGTATGGAGGGTATATTAATTTTGTCTTTTGTCTGCAGGCTAGTTCGAAGATGGGATATATCGGTTCACGTTTAGGCATAACTCCTTATATAGGGGTAAGGGTACCCCCCACTTTTCGGTATTTTGGGGTTATTGAGCGAGTTTTCCAACCGAATTCGCTGACATGTGTTACATTGGGTTCTTATTGGGTACTAAATTTCTCCACAAAAATATTATAAATATAGGTCCATTTTTTCTGCTGGCCCCCATATAATGGGACCTTCTAATTTTCAGTATTTTGGGGGTATTGATCATATTTTTCCACCGAATTGGATGTAATTTAGTATTTTGAGTTCTTAATAGGTACCAAATCTCTCCACATAAAATTTCCTTACCAAAAATTATATTAAAATAGTTATATGATTTGTTCCGCGTTTTGGGTTTGGTTTTAAGACTCTGTTGTAATCATTTCTCCTGCGGAGGATATCGAGTTTGGATGAAAACAAAATTTTTTGAAACGGATTTGGTCCAAAGAAACATGGGCTCTAGAACCAATATTTCGATGAGGCACACTTTCACCGTATCAAAGTGTATACACCCTCATTAGCCATAAGGCTGAGGGTCTAATTTTCCATTAAAAATTTCTGAAATTTGTATTATGGTTTACATAATCGGTCGGTATAGGTCCACTTTTTGGTATGTTCCCTATATTTTCATTTCAAGTACCTGTCAGTATATCCAAAGATCGGCCCTGCCGAACTTAACGCTTTCTCACTTGTTATTATTCTATTTTTTTTGTGTCCTCACCATGCTCAAGCTTTGAACTAATAAAATGGCCATGGGCTAAAAATGTAAATGTAAAAGGCTCAGTAAACTGGAATGTGAAATTACAGACACATTGGTGCGGAAATTCTGCTAAAACCATCACAAAATCGAACCACTTAGAGAGATGTAGTAATGTATTTTCCTCGTTATCCCAAAAACAGGAATGCAAAACCGCTAAAAATAATGCAAATCCTCATTTTAATTATATATGGACCATCAATTTATGCATAGATTTCATCGTATTTATCACCTCGTTTATTAAACCGTATGGAACCTGCAGCTGTATTCTAGAAATTCAATTAAAGTGTGCTGTCAATGGACAAGGCATAGATAAATCTATTCATTTTCATATACCAGCGAATGAATGTCTGGCACACTTCATTTGACCCTTTTTCCTATTTCCTTTCAACAGAAAACAAATAAACAAAAAAGGAAAAACACGACAACAAAAATCCACAACTCAAATGTGTCACCTGAAAATCTAGGAAATCTTTTCATGGCATGCACTCATCATCAACACCATCATCTTCGACCAAGGCTGGAAATTATCCCCAAATTGAAATCGTATTCACTAGGATTTTCAGTGGAATTCTGAATATCCCTTTTAATGGCCAGGAACAGGATAACAAATTAACGACCATGCCATTCATATCAATGATAATTACATTGCACATGTTGCCGTTTGGTTGGATAGTTGTGCTTCCTTTTCGGTTTTACGAACACCTTCCTTCATATCACTTCAATAGAGCTACATGTGTATGGGTATTGAGGAATGGAAAGGATGCTATTGAATACAAGAACGATATACCCAAACACACACATGCACGCACAAAGGTAGACAGACACCTTCGGAGTACACATGCCAAAAACGCCAAGATGCTGTGTTTGTGTGATGCCACCATCGCCATTATCGACATTCAGACAGTGTTTTCAATGCAGACCGACGTTCTGAATGTTGGGGAGGCATGACAGATACCGGCGCAGATGTTTAACAAACCGCACGCGTACTCTTTGTTCTGGAATGTATTCAATGGCTTTCAGTTGTATTGAAAGATTTGTGGATTGTTTCCTTTGTGCTTTGGCGTTCTACATGCAGATATACCGCTATTAAGTGAATGGATATTCCCTAGGATAACCATATTCCTTGATTATCCTGTCACAGATAATGTGTCTTAGTTGTTTGATATGTCATATACCAATGTAGCAATAGAACAACTCACCCTTATACATATCAAAAAAATACAAACTATTTGATTTGATGAATGTGATTTTAAAATGCCAATGACCCCATGTAGGAACTTTAACTTCTCCCTATTTTGCTCCCTGAATTCATTTCACTTTTCTACAACTTTTCATTTCGAAATGAGTGATACATTGTTGCTGCCTTTCCTAAAAGCTATTACCAAGGAAGTCCGGACAACACCCTTGCATGTCGCATGCGAACCAAGTTTTTAGAGCAAGAATTGGCGAAAAACGAAACGAAACAAAACACTTGGCACTTTGTTTCACATTTAGCTGTCATATAATCTTCTAGATTGCGAAGTGGCAGCTTGTTTTTCGTTTGCCATTACTCAAGAAACCACAAGATTACATTCCATATTCGTAGACATGACAAGTCCCAAAGGATTCGCTGTTGCCATAACATGGAAGGGTTAATTCTAGGTTTGCAATAAATCGAATAATAGGTATTCGAGTTGCTGGTAAAAATGTGGAGACAAATGGTGGTAGAAGGTGGTTCTTTTCGTAACTTTTTATATCCACAATCTATGCTAAATTTATTTTCGTTCGGGCAGATATAGAGTCGTTAGCGTACAATGGGATACATTTATGAAAATCAATTTAAAGCAAGCCTGACACACGCTATTTGGTATACTGCACTGTTCTAATATCAATCAGACACCCGTTGATAATTTGGTACACAATTAACATGAAGCCGGTCGAAAATATACATGAAAACTAAATTTGCATCTGCAATTAGATACAAACATTAATCATACAAACTTAGGAGTTTGGTGAACCATTCACCTGAAATCGGACGAAAATATATATGGGTGCTATATCTAAACCTGAACCGATTTCAACGAAACTTGCCAGAGATTTATTTCTTATATTAACTTCGATACGTTTTGCAAAATGTGGTGCCAACATGCCTAGCTTTGAGTATTCAGTGCACCATTTACTTAAAATCAGACGAAAATATATATGGGAGCAATATCTAAATCTGTGCCGATTTTTACGAAACTTAGCACACATCATTTCAAACTGAATTCAGTGCGCTATGCCAAATTTCGTGCAATTCGAATGATATATAGGGACTTTCGTAAACCATTTACATAAAATCGGACGAAAATATATATGGGAGCTATATCTAAATCTGAACCGATTTTCACTAATTTCTATAGGGTTCGTCCTTAAGCCAAATAAATGAGCTGTACCAAATTTCATCCAAATCCAACTCGTTTCTTTTTTCCTGTTACAAACATATGCACAAAGTACAGCGAATTTGGTTGAAAAATACGTTCAATTTTGGGGTACCTTTATAAGAGAGCTACCGGAAAAAATGGACCGATAATGAGAATTTTTGGTGGAGAGATTTGGTAGCTAATGAAAACACCGTAGTGGAGGGTATAAAAAAATGCCGAGGAGGGTATAAAAAATACGCTATTTCTCATTATACCGAAATTTCGGATGTACCGTAAAATGGAGACTATCCTAAAAATAGACAATATTGATAATTTTGGTACTCAGTGGGAATACAATATACCAAATTACAGTTGATTAAATTGAGTCCTCAAAAAATCGAATATTTGAGAGTATGTGCAAATTCTCAATGTTATATCTTCAATATTGCGAGCTCTATAGTGATTTCAACAAATCGGCAGATTCCATGGCTTAATTGGATTTTTCTAAGGGAATGTATACTCCACATTATGGTGGAAGGTATAACAAATCCAACTACTGTTTCCAAAAACAAAAATGATACTTTCCTTTTAACTAGAAAATGTACTTCGAATTTCTTCCTTCTATCTACTCAGACATGGAAAGTGCATTTGTCAGTGGCAAACACACCCAACGATTAACATGCACCAACAAGTCAAAGAAAAACACCAAAAATATCATGCCGCAATGAATATCTAACCTTACCCAACCTCCTATAATAACCCACTAAAAAGGGCTTGGACAAGTGGAGTTGGCATGCATGCAACCTGGCATTACGTGCAGCTCAATGACTTTAAGTTGCGAGTCTGTTGTCAGTCAGTCAGCTACTAAAATTGATAGTTAAATGTCAGATGAGCTACGCTGAAGACCTGAAAGCTTCCGTGCAACAATAACAAAAATGTATATGATGGTATTATTACACCCACGCCCATTCAAATACCAGTAAAGCTATCCACCCATCATAACATGTTATTAGATGGTGAAATGTCATGTGTCATTTACAAATAATACATATGTACAAATACTATATACGTATATGTGTGCGACCATGTACATATTGGACAATATATCCTGGTAATAAAATGTATTATTTGTATTGTATCCATTAATTAAAATCGAATTAAATTTTTGAGAATATTGCGTTATTTTTTGACCTATCAAAATAAGTTAGGGAATTATCAAATTCCGATTCCTCATTTCTTAACACGACTTACATTGTTACCTTTCTGTGTGGTAACGAGTTAAACCGTCCATTACAATATCAAAATCATAAACAACAATGTGGAATATGACACCGGAACAAGTGCTATCGCATCTATATAGAATACACATGCTATCAGCCATACAGTTTGCCCTCCTGCATTTACACAATAATCTGCAACAACAGCAACATGAGCGCATATTCATCCCCGATTAGAATGCTGGAGTACTTTATTATATTATTTACAAAAAGCCAAATACCACTTACATCGCCATATTCCTTGTTCAGACAAAATGCTGCTGCAGTCATCGTCATCGCCTCGTGGAAAGACAAGGTCTTAGGGGTTATTGCGGCAGATATTCTTACAGCAGATTTTAACAACACATTGTCCTTTTTCGTTTTGTCCCGTTTTTGTTGTTGACTATAGCAATCAGCAGTAATGAGGATAACATGGATGATGTCGTTACGTTTATTACGTTACTTTGCCATTTGTTGTTGTTGTTGTCTTCAGCTATTGTCGTTTGCCACCAACACGATGTGGAAGTAAAAACATTGTCCATAGCCCGCCTAGGAAAACTAAACACTTTTTATTGTGGGGATTTGCAAACAAAAACATTGTATTTTACTGTGTTATTAAGAATATGGGGGTGTTATGATGAGATAATTTTAAGGAAAGTAATATAGTTTACTAGTGTGTAATGGACATTGTAGAGTGTTTAAGATAATAATTATTATTTAGTTCCAGGAGGGTTACTCTGTATTGCGTTGCGAAAGCAAGTGCGATGCGATAGCTAAATGCGTTAAGAGTTCAATTTGGTACTCTGTATCGCTCACGCAAACGCATTCGCAAACTAAAACGAAAATTGGGCAACCCTGACACCACAAAGTAAACAATAACGAAGAATGACAAAAGGAAACGTCAAAAATTTTAAATAAAAACATATTTTTGTGTGGTACGAGTGTTTTTTTTTAAACAAAAATGATGAACGAATTAGAAAAAAAAGAATTTTAAGACAAATATACTCTCCCTAAGTGACCACGGGTATGAAAATAGAAGTACGAATTATGTGACAAACGTTTTCAAATATTTAATTTTTATAGATTTACTAGCGGGCCCGGCAAACGTTGTCTTGCCTAGCAATATAGTTGATGTATAATTTTCGTCATTTTAGGTTGGTTTTTATACCCTCCACAGATTTTTGTAATAACATTACAGAATATCTAAAATTTTATATTTATGAGCTATTTGCTATTTTTGTCTTCTAAAGTTTCGTTGATTAATAATTGAATTCGTGGAAAATCAATTTAAATTAAAAACATTTAAATGCACATATAAGTATGACTTCCGGCTTTAATTACATTTTCCCCAATATATTTATTAGACTTCCATATAAAGGTAGTGTAATATTAAATTAGATTTTTAAACCCTCCACGATTTAATATAGAACTTTGAAATTTTCACATTTCTACTACTCATAAGATATTTGGTATTGAAAATATATCCATTCCCATTGTAGTAACTGTAATATATCATTCCGGGATGGTAAAACACATTTTTGCGGAAACAATTCTATTTAGGACCAATATTTCGTATTGTAAAGACGTTGAGCGAATTGGGTTGGCCTAACGTATTAAAAAGATGCCATAAATATTTCCCGTTTAATTATCGGTATGTCTGTAATTTTGAAAATTATTTTTTTCAGAGCATTGACAACCTACTACCACATAATGCTGAAACATTGTCCCCATCGATTTAGGGAATCTACAAAGTGCGAAGTGTTGTGTTTAAAAGTTCAAAGACATTAACCAACGATTAGGAGAAGATTTGATATTTCTAGTGACATTGCAACATTTTAGATACTATAAGGGTCAACATGTCCCTATTATTATTATTATTATTTTCAAGAAAATAATCTAGGGCATGAATCTTAGAATCAGAACACTATTCCGACTGTCTTCTGATTTTCATCCTTGCATTTGTCCCAAAATTTACGTGGATTTTATAGAAAACCGTGTACATACAATGATCGCGTGTACATTCAATGATATACTTCTCAATTATTTTTTATATTCTCATAAAAAAAATTAAATACAATGTCAATCCAATTGATATTGAAAAATTTTCAATAATTGACAAATGCAGGCTTATAGGATTGGTCGCTACCAATTCTAGTCCAAAATATCTCAAAAAGCAACTACGACGTGGTGCAAATAGCTTGATACAAAATTCGTGGAAATGCAAATATGCTTCATAGTAATTTTTTTGCAAATTTTCCGCGTTTTTCAAGACTAAGATCCGTTCAGCCGTTCTCGAGTTTTAGCGAGACAAATGAACAGCAATTCATTTTAATATATATACAATAGTTTTTTCAAGGCAATGACAATCCAATTGATTGTAGAAAATTAACATATTTTGAGAATTTTCCATTAATGACAATTACTTAAAGATATTATACGCTGCCAATTTTCGACCAAAATATGTCCAAGAAGAACTACGAAGAGATGAAATCATAAAAGTTCGATATAAAATGTGTGGACATTCTAATATCTTTCAAAATATATTTTGCAACATTGTCGCGGATTTTTCTCAAAATGTTCTTTCATTAAAACCTTTCCACTTCAATTACAGACTACTAACAGAAACTGTAAGTCAAATCGTCCAGCCAGTATTTAAAAGATTTTTTGCAAGATTTTCGCGGATTTTTCTTAAATTTTTCTTTCATAAAAACCTTCCCACTGTAATTACCGACAACTGAAAGAAACTTTGAGTCAAATCGGTCCAGCCGTTCTCAATTGATGAGTTAGTATACATTTTTATGGCTCCATTTTTATATATATAGATTAACCGGATCCGTAGAACCGGATATAACCGGGTACCCGTACCCGGGGCAAATAACCGGGTACGTCCCCCAAGAAAAGAAGATATCCCCATAATTAGGGTAAAAATACATACCTCAAAAAAAAAATCTGATCGTTTTTACTAAACTTGAGTTAAGCCAATAATCCCCTTCCATTTCCACCAAATGCATAGCAGAACCTTTCGTTTGAGGTGCTTCACCGCTCTTTGACAACGAATCCATACCCCAACTGTAATCCATACCCTACATCCAACATACATACAACTGTAATCCTTATTCCAACTTTCAGGATTATCGTTAACTCTAAATCTAAATTGTATCAAATTTAGTGCCCTTTAATACACATTAGTAGACATTTCCAACAGACCCTAATCCTACACACCAAAAGTGTTCCTAACTCCAAATTGCAGGTACCATTTAATACGAATTACCAAAACTACATTCATATCCCAATCCTTCACCCCAACAATTATCACAACTCCAGGTTTCAGGATTCTCAAAATTCAAATTGTACCAAATACACATAAGTGCGAATTTCCAAAACTATCTATATATCCCAATTCTACAATGCAGTAGTAATCTTATATTCAAATTTCAGTGTTCCAGCTCTATCGGTTCTCCCAAATCCGAATTGTACAAATATAGCACCATTTAGTACTAATCCTACGATAAGTTTTCCAAAACTACGTACATATCCCAATCCAACACTCTGACGGCAATGTTAATTTCAAATTTCAGGATTCCAGCTCCATCCGTTCCTCCAAATTAAAATAGTACAAAAAGGGGGCGATATAGCTATATGGCAGCTATGCCCAATCATAGATATATATTGAACCAGTAATGCCAGATTACAGGGAAAATACCAAAAAAGTATGCGGTAGCGTCAAGTGGGGGCAATATCGAAACATGAGCCAATATTGATTTTATTTTTTTTAGAAATATTGACACCCAATATCATATTATAATGGATTAGTAAGGATATGTTCAATCCTATGAAATAATAATATGAGCGAAATAAGGAGGTTAGAAAAACGTTCCGAAAATCTATAAAATACAGAATATTGACGGGTACCGTTATATGGAGGCTATACCAAATCTTAGACCGATGCATCTAATTTCAATATTAAATGGTTGGCTATTCTATTCACAGACAACGGGCTTCATATTAACTTTCAGTTGTATATTTTGGCATATTTTGGGGACCAAAGTATAATTT
Organism: Musca vetustissima; assembly: GCF_032173495.1. Taxonomy (NCBI): domain Eukaryota; kingdom Metazoa; phylum Arthropoda; class Insecta; order Diptera; family Muscidae; genus Musca; species Musca vetustissima. The sequence continues at coordinate 6,274 of NW_026875522.1, read as the reverse complement.
CGTTTATCAAAAATCTTCGAATATTTTACATTTCTATGATAATTTTACATAAAAAAACTAATGCTCACCTTAATCGAATTCGAAAATTGTCTGCTCTTCCTTCGAAACCCCTTTACCATGTTAACACATATACTCAACCCCCCATCCCTCGTTTATCCAGCTTCAGGACACATGTCAACAATTTAAGCTTTGCCATTGTTATAACATCTCTCTAATAGTCCTTGTCTGTATCCTGCACTTTGCCAAAGTACGCATCTGTGTGGTATGCGGATGTTGTAATCCAATGATCTCATAAACTCGCCTCTTTAATGCAGCGAGTGAACATTAAAAATGCACTCTAACCCCCTCCGTCTACCCTCTTTGGCCTGTGGCCAAAGTACGAATACACTGTGGAGTATGTTGCATGACATACGGAACTGTGTCGCGTCATTTTAATGTAGAAGAAATTATGATAATTACTGCTGCAACTGCAGCGACTGGTGTTCTCCTTTAAGCTGCTGTTCAACTTCCTTTCCCCAATGACCCCAAAAAGGAAAGACGACAAAAACAAAATACCACATTCGAAAGGAATAACATCAGTGTCAAACACTTTTAAATTAATGCCTCGACCTTAAGGATGCCAGGACATACAAGCCCCTCTTTATTTTAATATCAGGCAAGGTGAAACACCATTTCAAGTAATAAATACGCGTGCCACATGCGGCACAACAAGGAGCGGCGCGTAATTCTCGATAAATACCGGAATTTAAACAAAACAATCTGAATCAGGCGAAGAATTGAGAGCAATCGGGCCGTAACGACAACAAACACAAGAAAATAAACAAAACAACGCAGCATAGCACAACACAACACCCGGAAATAGGATAAAGATATTCGACATATCCACACTCAAACACACACGCACACACACAAACATACCAATGGCAAGGCAAATAGTAGAAATTGAAGAAAAAACGACGACGCAAATACAACTGCTGGAATCTGATATGGAAAGATGTCATTTAAGATGTTATACTTGAGAAGTAGATGGATGCTCGCTCAGCTAGCTCACTCCATTGCTTACAGGACGCCTTGACACGGCGAAGGGGCAACGGCAAATTCTTGTCTTAATGTTTCGCTGCAGTGTTGTGGTGGTGGTGGTGTCGGTGGCACTGCCACTGCTCTGATCGGCGTGATGGTGTATGTAAAGGGCAAGGAACGCACATATCCGGCATGTGCAAAAATTTCTTCATTTCCATCCATCCACTAGCGGTAAGAGGATAATGACAACGATGTCGATGATAGCACATGCTGCACACCGAGATGTGTTTAGATAGACTCTGAAGAGTTCCCCTCTAGCGACGATGCAGTCTGTTCCTGTATCACGAGCTAATTTCTTTTATTTACCAAGTATTTTTTTGTTTGTTCATCTTCGGTAATATGAAGACTTACCGAAGACGCTTATTGTTTTCAAGTGACAAGAGCGTGTCTGCTCTAAATGATATTTTAAATTTTATCAGCTGCTGTATCAGAATTTTGATTGAATGTGTAACGTTAAGCTATCCTTCAGTTTAACCTAAAATTGAGAAGTTATGATAATCATCATATTCATGGAAACAAAATACAGAAATTTATGAAGTAAAGTTAAAAGTTTCTACGAACGAACGAACATGTATGTCCATACATGTTGAGGATAAACTCGACATATATTCGTGTTAATGTTATGATTCCGTAAAAAGCATTTCTCAAAGAAAGAATTATTAATTGATAAAAAATATATAAAATATAATGATTTGGCCGATTTGAATTATTTATTATAACACACACACACCGAAACTTAACATAAGGGAACCCACACCTTTCACAATTTGAAATTTTCTAGATTTTCAATAGCGTGGTAAATGAATAACAATTCTTGCTAAGGTGTGCTCATATATATTGGTAGATTTAAAAGAGAAAAAAAAATAATTTATAAAAATATTTTGTTGTTGGTTTTTTGTGATTAAAGAAAAGTCCTAATTTTGATGACGATCATGATAAGTCCTCACTGAACATCGGAATCTGGAAATTCCAACGATGTTACAAATAGTAAATGTCTTTTTTTAAGAAGCTCTCTTGCCGCCTTTTGATGCTAACACAATAAATAGGCTATATCTTCAAGAGTGGTTGAGACTTGAAATTTTATAGGTATATTCTGACGGAAAACATACGATAGATATCCCTATGTGAGGCTATATAAAGATCTCGCCCCATTTTCGGTATTTTGAAGGTTTTTGGAGCGTGAATAAAATCTTTGCGAAAAATGTTCGATAGACACCCACATTTTGACATAGCTTTATACATGTATACTGTCCTGTTTTCGGCGAATTGAAGGTGTATGAAGAAATTGAAAATGTGGCTTATCGCCTTTACATGTTAAGCCAGCGAAATGTATTCACAGAAAATTTTCAATGGGCCATCGAAGTCTCCAATCCCGATTTCAGCATGTTATTTTACTCAGATCATAAACAAACTAATAGCAGATAATTAACAATGACATGCATGGTTCCCATGTAAATGTGGATACGATGTGGATACAATGAAGGCACGTATTTCTAATTTTTCCATTGTAAAAAATTGCGGATGCGTCTTTGTTGAACAGCTGTTTCTTTATGAAGGAGTTGCCAGATCGAAACAAAATGTAACATATGTTCATTACAGAGATGAATGTTTCCAAAACACTAAACTTTATACCGCGTTTTTTGTGCTAGGCTAAGAACTTTCCGAACTGCTCTCGTACACTTATTCAAAAATATACCTTTAAAATTCAAGTGAATATGAACGCATATTTCTCGAAACATGTTTTTACAAATGCAGGCACGATAACTCATAAAATAATAATACAATCCTTTCCAAACCAAATGTATTCAGCCAAGATCTTCCCTACTTTCTATCTTGGTTTGTGGTCCAAAATAGAGAATTTTCAATATTTCGTAAGTCTGCCATTTTGTAAATTTTTGTGCGTCTTAATAATCCTAGTTCATACCAGAACCAGACATATACTCTTTCGAATGCCGTTAGGATTTTTGGATTCTGACGTTCCAGTGGTCGGAAATCATGACCGTCATCGAAAAAAGTGCATTTCTATAATTAATTACATTTCTTACAATTAATATGCAAACTTAAAAGTCACGTTCATTTGACAGCGGTTTTAAATTTCCGTTATTTTCAAATGGCTTCAGACTTAGATATATCTCCCATAGTCATTGCTTTTTTTCAATTCATTCTTTTAATATCTGGAACCCAGTGAATATTTTAGTTGTGATTAATTCATCGTGCAAAAATGTGTTGGAACCTTCTCTGGACCCTGTTTTCTTGAAGAATGAACATTTTCCATCGTCGTGAATACATGATTATTCTTTGCCCTGATCCATTTCAGGTATGAAATTTCAGTGTATTCGGATAATAAATATGGTCTATAGGGCGATATCAAAACAAACAAAAATAAACCTGAGAGCCAGAGGTTTCCACGAAATCGACATGTATTCATTTCGTTCGTGTCCTATCATTCCGACGGAGTGATCCAAACTATTGCTACTTTATTTCGGAAATATTTCCGTGATCAAATTTGGTCCGCAGTACCAATCAGTTCGTCCCATTTACAACAGAGGAATCTGACAAAAAATTTGGGTATACATTTTTATTAAAATTTATACCAAAAGTTTGGATATTGAGAAATATTTTACAAAATATAGATATAGGTTCAAATTTTGACGTAATTTTCATTTAAAGGCTATGCCACATTTACAAAAAATATTCAGTATGTTTTCCCTTCCCAGTTTTTGGTTCGGCCTAACATAACCTTGTTGTAACTTTTTACAATAATCGTGCTTTAAACTTTTCCCTTGAAAATAACATTTTATTCCCTTTCATGAAGGTTATGTTAAATTTCTCCCATTAAAAATATCGACTAACAGCCAAGGGGGCATACGAGTTCCATTGAAAATAATGATTACAATGTGTTAGCTATACATACAAGCAGTAGCTCGTCTCTGCAGTTTCTTTTCTCGTAATTGAATTTAACAATTTAGAGAATAGCGTAGAATGAAAAAATTGCAAAAATGTCCATTTATTTCCATGGGATACCCCCATAGAGACTATACGATTATCCTTCGACAGTCCATGGGGAGTCCTTATTACGATTAACTTTCCATAAGGTCAACCATTAAGTGTAATTTCAAAATGAGTTTCGAGTTCAAACATTTTCATGCGAACAACAACGAAAACTTGAAGTAATGCGTTTCAATGGAGGGGGAAATGTGTCTACATTTGGGCCTGTGGTTATGCCCACCCCTATGCATAGAGGTAGTTAGTTACTCCAACAGATGTACAGATGAACATTTATTTTAAATGACTTAATAGTGCTATAATCCCTCAAATTATTATATCAAAGTCAAAGGACAACAACAATAAACAGCATGCCTAGATAATAGAATGGAACAATCATTTGTATATGCATACACGCACACACATTTAAAGGCTATACAAATAAGAAAGTTTTTGGGAGGAAACATGAAATAAGTACAAAATCTATGGTAGGATTGTAGAGACTATACATTTAAGATTTCGCACAGTGTTTCAAAATAAAATACGTAAAAACGATGACTAGTTCGGTCTACATGAAGTTTGTAAAATCAATAGAAAAATTATCGGTCTGACATTTGGGTGCACTATCAGAATGAATTGTCATTTCGCATATAACGACTATCGTTATAAACAATATCGACTATTATGCCAAAATATAGGTATATTTGTGCTCTGTTTCATAAGTTTACGATATATTACGTGACACTGTGCATAGAATTTGTATCTGGACCTCTTTACAGAGTGATTTTCGAGGGATCGGTATGCTTCTACACAACTGTTCCATTTCTATTCTTTGAAAATCATTGCCTAACTTATTTCAATAACTATTGTGTAACTTAGAAATATGCCATATCACAAAACCACTTAAATACAATTAAATACGCAACAATCACTGTTAAAAGCGATGTAATTAAATAGCTAGAAAACAACCCAAGCAAATGTTATACGTGAATGTAGTGGTGAATTTGCCAAGCAATTAACAATCCTAGATGTGAATTTTCGAAATTAAGAATATCCTTTGTTTGATTCGCTAACAAAATGTTCAGTTGAAACAGTCAATGTAGTGGTGTATGCTCATCGGGCTAGCATTTGCCTATTAACTACGTACATGGATATGAAGTCGGAAACACCCCACTAGAGAACTTTCATTAAATGGTAGCACCGGCTGTATTATGTGTTAAGGATCACAATGGACATTTCATTATAGTTCTAAACTTAGCTGAATGATTGACATCTAATAAGTACATACATACGAGGTCTACTTTTAAATATCATGTAAGGACAAAGTTCGCATTTGAATGGCATTTGAAAGAACACTAGAAAATTGTACATATGTATATGGGCAATATTGCCGATTTTTATACCCTTTACCATACTGTGGTACAGGGTATTATGTCTTTGTGCATATGTTTGTAACAGGCAAAAGGAAACAAGGACGAACCATATATTTGAACAAATCGGTTCAGGTTTAGATGTAGCTCTCGTATGCATTTTCTTCCGATTTTAAGTAAATGGTGCACCAAAGAGTCAAATTTAAGCCGATTGGCACAACACGGTTTTTATATAACACGGTTTGAAAATTGAATATTTTTAATTTTTTTAGACGATTTTATTCCATTTAGCACGATTTTTTCAAATTTAATTTTTGCGAAGTATGTCCTAATTTAGATTAGGCGAGTTTAATTGCGACAAGTATTTGTTTGAAGGAGAGAGGGGCAAGGGGAATAGAAATTGAAAAAAAATTGATCGTACCGGCGATTTTCTGCCAATTCGATAAAAACGAGAACGATAAAAATTGCCGCAATTAAACTCGCCTAATATAAATCAGGACTATGTTCATATCACAAAAAAGTATTTATGAAAGAAAAAAGTCTGAAACCATCGATAGTATCGATAGTTTGCGAACACTAGCTTAAAGATTTAAGTGAATTCCCCTTTAGCGCGTACAAACAATTTTTACTGGTCAAAGCAAATGTGAATAGTACTAATTTAGGGGAATTCCCTTTATGTATAAGTTCAATGTCTTTTTTACACGGTTTTTTACACGTCTTCTTCTGGAACCAATCTACCGTGTAAAAACAGACTTAGGTATATATATATATATATATATATATACGCTAATCAAGAATATATATACTTTACAGGGTCGGTATTGGTAATTTCGATTGGT
>NW_026875521.1:0-17684 GCF_032173495.1 Musca vetustissima | reverse complement strand
CAGATAATATCCTATTCTAAGAAATTGTAATATCCAACGGCGATTCAAATAAATTGTATATCAATTTCGATTATTGTATTCGTTTTTTTTTTCCTTTGCAATTGGAATATTGTAATCACAATCGAATTCCAATCCACACCGATACATTTCGGTAATTTCAATCGCTACAGCGAACCACCAACCAACCATCCCAGTAACGGCAATATCATTATTTCCTAGCTTTTGGAATAAATATCTTCAATTTTCATACTTGTGGCCACAACAGTTGTGGATTATTTGGTTACACGCACCAATTCCCCTTCTCTAAACAATCTACAGCTCAACATTCCTTCCTTCGATAGATGTTTGGAAAAAAAGAAAGGGAGTCCTTGAATGGGAAAGAAAAAATCTCATTTGTTTCTTCGTTTCTTTGGTCATTCTCTGGAATTTGTCTGAGTAGAGTGGTTCTGGGCAATCTTTAGTTGAATTTTCGTAATTTCAAATTGTGTTTGTATGTGTGTGTGAATGTCGGTTCCTTGTGATATCATCACTGATGGCCATAGCCCCAAAGTATATTGCAAGTGTTGGTATTTCAATTTGCCAAATACGAAAAACGCAGTACAAGAACAAAGGAAGATAAATTTAAATCGTGCAACATTCTTCAGTCAAGCCGAACAAAATAATTGAATCCACAGAATAGTTTATTCTGCACAAAATTCCAGAATATACACTCACACGCAACCGAAGATAAATGCATTTTCTCAGCACTTCATTGGTGATGTGTTGGCATGGTGTATACTGACGGCGAACTTGATTAAATGCTGTGGACATAACTTCGTGTTTAGATTCAACATCACTATTTAGGGAATTTTTTGGAAGACGTAGCTGCGAATTTTTAAACAAATATTTTTCAAGACGTCAATTTTTTAAAGAATCTTTTTTTAGTTTTCAAATATAGGCAGGGATTTTTTAAAGAATATTTTTTTAGTGACCAAATATAGGCGTGGATTTTTTAAAGAACATTTTTAGTGATCAAAAATATAGGCGTGGATTTTTTAAAAAATACTTTTTAGTGACCAAATATAGGAGTGGATTTTTTAAAAAATATTTTTTAGTGACCAAATATAGGCGTGGATTTTTTAAAAAATATTTTTTAGTGACCAAATATAGGCGTGGATTTTTTAAAGAATATTTTTTTTAGTGACCAAATATAGGCGTGGATTTTTTAAAGAATATTTTTTTTAGTGACCAAATATAGGCGTGGATTTTTTAAAGAATATTTTTTTTAGTGACCAAATATAGGCGTGGATTTTTTAAAGAATATTTTTTTTAGTGACCAAATATAGGCGTGGATTTTTTAAAGAATATTTTTTTTAGTGACCAAATATAGGCGTGGATTTTTTAAAGAATATTTTTTTAGTGATCACCACACTGTGGTACAGGGTATTATGTCTTTCCATGGTTCCTTTTGAGAATATGCATAGAATCACTTTCTAAGTCGATTTATGCCTGTCCGTACGTCCGTCTGTCTGTCCATGTTAAATTGTAAACAAAGTACAGGTCGCATTTACGATCCGAATTGAATGAAATTTGGCACAGCTCATTTGTTTGGCTCAAGAACGAACCCTATTGAAATTGGGAAAAATCGGTTCAGATTTAGATATAGCTCCCATATATATTTTCGTCCGATTTAAGGTAAATGGTGCACCAAAGTTCCTATATATCTTTCGATTTGCACGAAATTTGGCACAGCGTAATGAATAAGGTCACGAATGATGTGTTTCGCGAAAATCGGTTCAGATTTAGATATAGCTCCCATATATATCTTCGTCCGATTTAAGGTAAATGGTGCACCAAAGTCCCTATATATCTTTCGATTTGCAGGAAATTTTGCGCAACGTACTAAATTAAGTCTAAAATGATATGTGCAAAGTTTCGTGAAAATCGGTTCAGATTTAGATATAGCTCCCTTACATAGGTTCACCCGATTTTAGTTAAATAGTCCACTAAAGTCCCTGGAAGTCTTTTGATTTGCACGAATTTTGGCATAGTGTACTGAATTCAGTCTAGAATGATGTGTGAAAATTTTTGAGAAAATCGGTTCAGATTTAGATATTGCTCCCATATATAGGTTCGCCCGATTTTAGTTAAATAGTCGACTAAAGTCCTTGGAAATCTTTTGACTTGCACGAAATTTGGAACAACGTAATGAATAAGGTCTAGAATGATGTTTGCCAAGTTTCATGAAAATCGGTTCAGATTTAGATATAGCTCCCATATATATCTTCGTCCGATTTAAGTCCCTATATATCTCTCGATTTGCACGAAATTTGGCAAAGCGTACTAAATTAAGTATAGTTTAGTGAAAATCAGTTCAGATTTAGAAATAGCTCCCATATATAGCTACGCCCGATTTTAGATAAATAGTCCACTAAAGTTCCTGGAAATCTCTTGATGTGCACGAAAATTGGCACACAGTTATGAATAAGATCGAGAATGATGTCTGCCAAGTTTCGTAAAAATAGGTTCAGATTTAGATATAGGTCCCATATGTATTTTCATCCGATTTAAGGTAATTGGTGCACCAAAGACCCTATATATCTTTCGATTTGCACGAATTTTGGTATATGTTACTGAATTAAGTCTAGAATGATGTTGCTAAGCTTCGTGAAAAGATCTATAGCTAGGCCGATTAACACAACGTACTGATGTTATACGAATTAGGCTCTGGCAAGTTTCCCTGAAATCGGTTCAGATATAGATTTATAACAAAAGGTGTCGTCTGTTAGGATACATATGTAAAATATACCCAAAGTGGTGAAGGGTATCATATAGTCGCCCCAGTCCGACTTTACTACTTTCCTTACTGGTTTTAGTTATCAGAATACTATAAAATATATCCCACTTTGTTATATATGTTTATCTATGTATGCATCACATATACGTTTTCCAAAAGAGCAACAATCTAAACTTTCCAAATACCTATTAATAAAAGGAAATTTGAATGTCAGCTAAACTCCCTTTCTAAACCAAAAAATTGTGTCCTTAGAACATGGTCGTTGTCGCCTCCAACGACAATGACTAGGACAACGGATACATATACATAAATTTATTTGTTTATTTATATATTGTAAATTTAATCTGTATTTGTGGTCACACATACATACAATTTTTATATGGCTTACAGCGAATATTATCAAGAAATATATCAAATATATATCGTCCTCGTAGCTACCGCTGTGGTAGTCGGTAGCAGTCCACATCATACAGCACAAGGATTTTTAAAGTTTGGTTTAGCCTTGAACGACATCAGAGAAGATACCAAGTGACGGCGATGATGATGATGATGGTTGAATATTTGATGATGATGATGTTGCTGCTGCTTTCCCACCATCTACATTATATCTTCCCTACTTCCACTTACTTATGCTTCGAACACAAAGCTAAGAATAAACATAAAGCTGATGCCAAAAGCAGCATAAAATGAAAAAAACGAATGCTTTGATTATTATAGCGTAAAATTTTTATTGATTGGCAATAAAATTGTTGCTGGGCGATTGACTGACTGGGTGCACAACAACATAAGGTAGATCGAACCGAACGACCGACAATCACTCAGCCATGAAAACAACCAAAACAGGCAGCCAACCAACCAACCAGTCAGCCATTGAAGCAGTAAACCGCTTGTGTATATTCTCGTACATGTGAGTTTATTCCTGTAATCGGTGCCCTTTTTTGTAGCTTAGCATCATTTTCCTTCCCCCCCTGTTTGGTTTGCTTCTTCATAAAACGAAACAAGGACACCAAGAAGTAATCGCATAAACCATATTTGTTTATTTTTGTTTTCGGTCGGTTACTGGTTGTTTCAAATCCAAAATCGTTGTCTAAACCAACTTATAGTTAGAAAGGATGGGAAACCCCCCTCCTGAAAATATTTGTGGCAGATAAAGTGATATGTGAATATTTTGGATTATGGTTGGTGTCACAAAAAACGGATAGGTGAAAGTGTCACATAGTGTAATGCCACCTGTTTAAATCCAAAAAAGGCTTTACTTGTTATATGGCGTATTTTTTTTTGTTTTTCATTATGTTAACGTCAATATTTTCCAGATTGCCTTTAAGTGACGGTGGGCGATAAAAGTGCGTGCCTACGTTTTACAGAGGATTTAGTATGTGACGTAGTTTCAGCATTTTTTATTGTGATGGACGTCTACGCCACAAAATCAAAATCATTTTGCATTTAATCGATAGAAGATAGAATATGTGTGTCCAATGCTGGTTTATGTGGGTGTTCATTGCTGATTTAAAAAAGGCCCCTGAATTTAACCACCAAATTTAGACAAACACCTGACAAAAGTCCTAGCGTATTACTCTCAATAACTTGCGAGGGAGAAAAACTGAGAGATCAAAAATGCCTTTAGACCAGTGAGGTGATTTAGGAAACCTCATAAGACCAATGGAAGAGCTCAAAGCAAAAAAAGGGAAATCAGGAAAAAAATTCAAGTTACTGAAAAGCCCTAAGGTGTCAGAGCATCATTTCAGTAAAAACCATTAAGGAAAGTATAAAAGTCGGACTGGGCCGACTATGTGATACCCTTCACCACTTTGGGTATATTCTACATATGTATTCTAACAAATCTCGCCTTTTCGAAGAAACATTGACATGAAATAGAACGAACTTAAATGTGCGATCTTTATCTATAAGTAAACTGACTAACATCAATTCCAACACATGCCATTCTGCAACCTATTCTATATTTTGTAAAAAGATTTTGTAAGAGATTAATTTATATTATTTTATGTACGTTTTATCCATCGGACTAGCTATGGGTCTTTAGTGGACCATTTACTTAAAATCGGACGAAAGTATATATAGGACCTTTATGTAAACCTGAACCAATTTCAAGACAATTTGACATACGAAAGGTTATACTAAGTTCAGTACATTGTAGAAAATTGTGTGCCGGTCGGCTAAACTTTGGGTCTTTGGGCACAATTTACATTAAATCCGACGAAAATATATATGGGAGCTATATCTAAATCTGAACCGATTTTCACGAAACTTAGCACACATCATTCTGGACCTAATTCAGCACCCTATGCCACATTTTGTGCAAATCGAATGATATAAAGGGACTTTGGAGCCCCATTTACCTTAAATCGGACAAAAATATATATAAGAGCTACATCTAAATCTGACCCGATTTTCTCGAAACTTAGTGTACATTATTCTAGACTCAATTCAGTACACTATGTAGAATTTCCGGCAAATCAAAAGATATATAGGTTGTTTGGTGCACCATTTACATAAAATCGGTCAAAACTATATATGGGAGCTATATCTAAATCTGAACCGATTTTCTCGAAACTCAGCATACATCATTCTAGGTTTAATTTAGTACGCTGTGCCAAATTTCGCAAATCCAAAGATGCAAATCCAAAGATATATAGAGATTTTAGTGCCCCATTTAGCTTAAATCAGACAAAAATATATATATGGGAGCTATATCTAAATCTGTACCGATTTTCTCGAAACTCAGCACACATCATTCTAGGCTTAATTTAGTACGCTGAGCTAAATTTCGTGCAAATCCAAAGATATATATGGACTTTGGTGTCTCATTTAGCTTAAATCGAACGAAAATATATATGGAAGCTATATCTAAATCTGACCCCATTTTCTCCAAACTTGAAACACGTCATTCTAGACTCAATTCAGTACACTATGCAAAATTTCGTGCAAATCGAAAGATATATAGGGCCTGTGGTGCCCTATTTACCTTAAATTGGACGAAATTATATATGTCTAAATCTGAACATTTTTTTCAATATCTATAGAGTTCGTCTCTGGGCCAAATAAATGAGATGTGCCAAATTTCATCCACTTCGAATCAGAAATGCGACATGTACTTTGTTTACAATTTAATATGGACAGACAGACAAACAGACGGACGGACATGCCTAAATCGTCTTAAAAAGTGATTCTATGCATATTCTCAAAAGGAACCATGTGTTTATCACGTTTCCTCTTGCCTGTTACAAACATATGCACAAACACATAATACCCTGTACCACAGTGTGGGGAAGAGTCTAAAAATATATATCAAAACCAGTGAGCGGAGCAGTATAGTCGGACGGGGCCGACAATACGATACCCTACACAACTTCAATGAAAATCTAACCATCTGTGCTTCTATATTCTGAGATTGGGCAATATTTCGCGATATTTGCACACTTTTTACTGGCTAGAGGTCAATAAATGTTACTAATAATCAGTACAGCCCCTCTAATTACTTGTCCAGATTCTCTTCACCGTGGGTTGTGTTGTGATGTTCGGCTTTCGTCTCGAAAAGTACAAATAATTAAGTTTCGGTCCACTTCATACGAAAAATTATTATCTGATCATCACCTAACATTTTAGGCGTTGTCCTTGACCATAACTATATATTTATATATATATATATATATATATTTCCGTCTTCCAATCTGGTAATAGGTTATTAAATAATATATGAATACGTAAGCACCTGTAAATATTTAAGTGAAACTCCCGCATCCGAGTACCTACGACAATATAATTGGTATCAATATAAAGGTCAACCACTCCTCTTGGATATACTATCAACTTCTCGGGTCTATGTCCTTCAGTGGTAAATATATACGCTATAAAATACAAATTGTGTCATTATTCACACACAAGTTAGGGTCCATTTGACCCGCTAAATATTGACCGATCTTTATCAAAACAGGCATGCTTATTCTTTGGCCCGATCCCCTTCTCCATGCATAATTGCGGCCTCTAGAGCGACCAGAAAAACTGACAAAAAAAGTTTTTGGTCCATTTCATCCCCTAAATATTAACCGATCTTTTCCAAAAACAATAGGTCTCTTCATTGGCCAGAACTCATTCTACATGCAAAATTTCATGAAGGTTGGTCCATAACTGTAGCCTGTATCGTGTTTACAAATTATAATGGACGGACGGACGGACACACATGACTAGATCGACTCAGCTAGTCGAGATATGACGATCGGTATACTTAAAGGTGGGTCTAGGACCAATATTTCGCGGCGTTACAAACTTTTGGGGCTGCACAAAGCTATAATACCCTGACAACATAGTTGTGTAGGGTATAAATATATGTATGTGGACCATCTGTACATATTATATTCACCTGTACAAACTAAATCCATGTTATATAAAATAAATCGTTTTTATTTGAATTATCGAAATTAAGTACAAATCCACTCTAAGTAAACATTTAATTTCCCTAAACACATTAAATCGATTTCAAACCCTCTAATCCGTTACCCTTAACAAATTAAATCTCAATCGAATTAAATTATAGCATTATATAAACTAAAACCGTATTACTACATTTAAACACAACACATTTGTATTGCATGCAAACCTGTTAATTAAACATAATTCGTGGCAAAATTTAATTCGTGGTATTATTCTGAAAAATATAACTGAAAATCACACAGAGCACGACAAAAGTTAAAAATAACCAAATTACAAACACATTGGCTCTTAATATCTGACGGGGGTGGTGGAAAGCTGGCTTTTAAATTGATTATAAACATTTGATTGCCGGGCATAAAACGAATCAACATTTGGTCTAAACAAATAAATCAGTTCGATTTATGATTTTTAATAGCTGACGGCGACAACACGGCGTTGTCGCTGTCATCCTCTTTCTCCTGATGATGATGTCGAATGACCATTTGGAATTTAATAAAATTTTTCGCTTGGCATTTATGAAAAATGTGCCAAAAATAGAATTTGCCGCAGTCACATATATAAAACGCACATTTACACAGACTAATATGCATTTTGTCTGTTCGGATAATGAAATGAGATTCATGAACACGTGCATGCATACATATATGTTTGCTGTGATTTCTGCCCACAAACCCATGTTAATAATTGGTGTACCCTACACAAACACTAGGATATATTGTAAATGGTATGTAACGGAGAAATACCTTTCGCCAATAAGTATTTTGTACTTAAAGTAAAAGAAAAATTTAATAAACATTCTTTTACTTTAGGTATGCTTATATATACGTATATAAAAACCAGTAGGTGGAGAGGTATCGTTGGCCGAGACCGACCATATGATGCTCTACACAACTGATAACTTTACCTTTCTGCAGAGCTAAATTTTAAACCTGAACCAGTGAGGAAAGTTCAAAAGTCGGTAGGAGCCGACTATATATGATACCATTCATCAATGTTGGTAAATACAAGAGAGATTCATATGTACTATATCCTGTAGACATGACGAAAATAAATGTGTGGGCTACATAGATATTTGTACTAAACAACCTATACAAGTACAGTTCTGAAATCTATGAAAAAGTAGCATGTCAATCGGGCGATTTGGGTTCTTTGGTGTACCATTTGTATGAAATCGAGCAAAATTATTTATGGGAGCTATATCTAAATCTGGGCGTATTTGAGCAACCATTTGTTATGCTGCAGCACAGTGTATTGTCCAAAATGTATCTCGATCGGAGAAATAGTTATTATTTGGTGCATAAATTGATTGAACTCAGGTGAAAATCGATCGATTTTCTCGAAACTTAACACACTTCATGCTACATTTTATTCAGAATGCCATGCCAAATTTCGTGCAAATCGAAGGACATATATAGGGACTTTGGTGCACCATTTACATTAAATCGGATCAAAATATATAATGTAGGACCTACATATATCTAAATCTGAAGCGATTTTTATGAAACTTAACACATGTCAAATTTCATGTAAATCGAAAGATATACACGAGCTTTAATACGCCATTTACATAAAATATGATGAAAATATATATCGGAGCTATATTACTGAAACAGCTTACTAAACAATTGGTTCGTAAATGTTGGATTATAGGGAGGAATTGGTTTAACATGGGAACTAAGTACCTAAACGTGTACAGAAATATTTGAATTTTTTTTCATAATTATATTTACATGACTTGGGAATGACGTCTAGGACAAAAAACAGGTAACCAGTGAGCGGAGCAGTATAGTCGGAAGGGGCCGACCATATGATAGAACTACCTCGAAAATATAACTTTATGTGGTTTTATATTCTGAGCCTGGGCAATATTTCGCGAAATTTGCACCCTCCACATCGATTTTAGGTCAACAGCTCCACTTTCTACCCCTGGCATATTTTCCAAATCTTGTTTTCTCGTGGTGAATATTTGCGCCATAAAATTAAATTTGGTGTTGGTTGATTTTAACCTGGGAATATTGCCTAAGTTTTAGGTATTCGGACAGATCTCCTTCACCGTGTAAATATTTGATGTTCTGCCTCTAGAGCGATTAGGACATCTGACCAAAAAGTATTCGGTTCATTCCACCCCTTTTTTATTATCTTAACATCACCGAAAATTATGGGCGTCGTTCTTGATCTTAACCGGAACTTCATGTAAAACTTCAAATCGATCAGCGCGACATTTTCGGCCTCTAGTGGTTTAACATTAATACAAAAAATATCATAATATTTACGTATAACTCCCACATCCGAGTACATACAACAATATAAATGTTATCAATTTAAAGGTCAACAACTCCTTTTGACCTTTAACGTTTTTTTCAGGTCTATGTCCTTTGAGATTAAATATATACGCCACAAAATAAAAACGTTTGTCATTTTTTACACAACGATTGACCGATCTTCATCAAACCTGTCATGCTTATTATATGGCCTGATCCTTCTCTCTGTGTAAAATTTCGTGGTGTTAAGGTCGTAGTTATGGCCTCTAAAGCGAGCAGAAAAACCGGCAAAAATAAAGTTGTTTGTTCATTTCATCCCCTAAATATTAACGAATCATTACCAAAAATAATAGGGGTCTTCTTTGGTCACAACCCGCCATACTCGTACATGCAACATTTTGTAACGATTGGTACATATAACTGTGGCCTGTACGGGGGGACGGACACACATGTCTAGATCTACACAGCTAGTCGAGATGTGAGACATGATCGGTATACTTAAAGGTGAGTCTAGGACCAATATTTCGCGGCGGTACAAACTATTGCGACTGCACAAAACTATAATACCCTGACTATAAAATTGTGTGGGGTATAAAAAGTACCTCTGCCTTTAATTTGATGAGGTATAAAGAATAAAACACAGGTTTTTATTCTACGTATATAAGGTTTATGTTTTTATCGAAGAGTACACATCTTTGGAGATTTACCAGAAATGTTGGTCTATAGACCCCATATAAGGATTTAATGTAGTTAAAAAGAAATATTACGACTTGCAAAGTTTCGATCAAATGGCACATTCAATTATCTTAACACATTTCCAAAATATACAAAAGTATAATGTTTTCAAAAGATTGATGGAAACAGAATAGAAAAAATAGATAGAATAAACTATAAAAGTACTTTCGGGGTAGATTCGACATTTAGAAGTGAGGTTCATACGGCCATACACATATAGTGTTATATAATTTCCATAACATGTTTTTGAGTTTGTCTTTAAAAATAATCCTTCAATATGGTTCGAAATTACATATATAAGACCAAAGGTGCTTGCATTGACGAAAATGCAATAGAAACCAGTAAGGAAGGTTCAAAAGTCGGACGGGGCCGACTATATGATACCCTTCACCACTATGGGTACATGCAAGGCATGTTAATATCTACAATATCCTCTAGATATAGAAATTTCGCATACATCAGTCGGGACCTAAGTCAGTACTCTGTGCAAAATTTTGCTTCGTTGGAACAATATTGGGAGTTTGGTGAACAATTTACTTTAAATATATGGGAGCTATATCTAAATCTGAACCGATTTCAACTTAACTTCTCATTCATCAATGACCTAATTTAGTACGCTGTGCAAAATTTTGTCTCAATCGGATAAATATTGGCAGTATGGAGCTCCATTTACATAAAATGGGACGAAACTATATATAGCAGCTATATCTAAATCTGAACCGATTCCAACAAAATTTCACATACATCAGTCGGTACATAATTCAGTACTCTGTGCAAAATTTTTTCTCAATCGGATCACTATTGGGAGTTTGGTGCATCAATAAGTCAAAAAACGGACGAAAATATTTATGGGAGCTATATCTAAATCTGAACTGATTTTCTCCAATTTCAATAGGGTTCGTCCATGGGCCTATTAAGTGACCTGTGCCAAATTTAATCCAAATCGGATCATAATTGGGACCTGTACTTTGTTAACAAAAATACATGGACGGACATCGACTCAGAAAGTGATTCTATGCATATTCTCAAAAGGAACCATGGGTCTATTTCGATTTTTTTGCCTGTTAAAAACATATGCACAAAGACATAATACCCTGTACCAGAGTGTGGTGAAGGGTATATGAAGGGGGTTATATGGGGACTACCCCTAAAAGGAGGCGAATATTAATAATTTTTGGGAGGGAGGTTTGTTATCATATACCACTACATAAAAACCAAATTACAAAGAATTTGGTTGAAAAACGCGCTCATGAACGCCAAAATACCGAAAATTGGGGGGTACCTTTATATGGGGCTACCCGAAAAAATGAACCTATATTTATAATTTATAGTGGAGTGATTTTCAACCTAATAAGAACTCGACGTACTAAATTACAGTCAATGCGGTCGAAAAATACGATCAGAACCCCCAAAATACCAAAAATTTGGGGGTACCGTTATATGGGAACTACCAGAAAAAACTGGACCTATGTTTATAATTTTTAGTGGAGTAATTTGGTACCCAATAAGAACCCATTGTACAAAATTTCAGAGAATTCATTTATAAAACGAGAACCCCAAAATACCGAAAATTGGGGGCACCCTTATATGAGAACTATCCGAAAAAAATGACCTATATTTATAATTTTCAGTAGGGAGATTTGCTACCGAATAAGAACTCAAAGTACCAATTCGGTCGAAAAATGCGATCAAAACCCCCAAAATACCGAAAACTGGGGGCACCCCAATAATCCCAATAGTCCTCATATAAGACTATCGGAAAAAATGGACCTATATTTATAATTTTCAGTAGGGAGATTTGCTACCCAATAAGAAAACAATGTACGAAATTTCAGCGCATTCAGTTAAAAAAATGCGCTAAATAACCTCAAAATACCGAAAATTTGGGGGGGGGGGGTACCCTTATATGGGAGCTATGCCTAAACGTGGACCGATTTTCTCCAACTTCAATAGGGTTCGTCCTTGGGCCAATTAAGTGACCTGTGCCAAATTTCATCCAAATCGGATCATAAATGCGATCTGTACTTTGTTAAAAAAAATATATGGACGGACGGACGGACATGCATAAATCGACTCAGAAAGTGATTCTATGCATATTCTAGAAAGGAACCATGTGTCTATCTCGATTCTTTTTGCCTGTTACAAACATATGCACAAAGACATAATACCACAGTGTGGTGAAGGGTATAAAAATCTATTTCTGATGGTGTGTGTGGCCTTGAGATGTCAACGTCCGCCGGTAGAAAATGTAGCCTTAAAAGAAAAACTTTGAGTCGCATATTAAAACAAAATGGAACATTTTGAGGATCTGAGTTTCAACCAGACTGATGGCTGTGATAATTACCAGCCTATGACTATGGTGGCGAATGTGTCCCATCAAATGCCGAAGTTACCCCGGGTAGGGACACATTCGGCTATTTTGACTTTTTTACAAAACTGTAAAAATATTTAACTAATACTAATTTATTTTATGGTTTTGGTACTAGTTTTTGTAATTAAGTATCAGAAGTCAATAATCAGCCATAAAGTTTTATGTCTGGGGCACCATCGGCACAAAAAGTCCCGAAGGTGCCCCAGTCTCCCCTATGCATTTCGGTTAGAAAATACCATACTTTTATTTTCGATACTTATCAATTAGGTTGTGAAAAGAGCAATCCACATAGCCTGTTTTATGTACCCTGCTTCATATGGCGTAGGGTTTATTAATTTTGTCTTTTAGTATGCAATTTTTAAATATTCACATGAGATCCCGGTTTAGCAATGTTCGACTGTCCATGTGTTGAAATCAACTTAGAGCTCGCAATATTTAAGAAAAAACTTTGGAATTTGGGATGGATGATTGACATAGAAAATAGGATATATACACTTAATTGGGTAGTTTAGGGATTTTTAAGGCGTTTTTTAACCGAATTGGTTTTAATTTGATAATTTTGGCCCTAGCCCAATTTTCCAAACTGAGTGTCTTTAGTTTGGTATTTCTTCTGGTCGAAATTTACCATGACATAGCTCCATTTATAATTCCTGATTGATTTAAAATATATGGTGGAGCTATATCAAATTAGGCTTGGTCGAATTTTACGACGTTTTTATCTGTTACTTAATTCGGAATTTTATGTAGGGTACCAGAATGTTCGGTTTACTTTACCAAAAATAAATTCTGCTCTTTAATATAGCTCTGGTTTTGTGCATTAAACCAAACCTTAATATGAGTGCTATTGTACATAGTTCATGTTTACAACATTGGTTTTTTTTTTGGTTTCTGCATACATGCTTTGGTCTAATAACACACACAATTATATATAGAACAATGCATGTAAGTGTGTGTGTTTGCATGCGTATTTCAATGATGGGCGTTTGGCAATGTGTACCGTTCGTTGTTCAACTAATAAACGTAGACCAAAATGAATCATCATTGATGACAATAGCAATTCCAATAAATACACATTAAGGACATACACTTATGCCTACGCACACACACTAGCACACATCGACAACAATCAAGCACTTACAAACAACCATCATCATCATCATCGACAACATCGTTTAGAATTTTTGGCCAAAAACAGAATAAAGCCATCGACAACAATATGAGCAACAATGGCTTATTAGAATTTTCCCGTTATGGACATAGTCATCATCAGAAGCAGAAGATGAAGCAGCAGCATCGTCATCATCCTCGCCAATGGTATTCCGTTTTCCCTAGGCTGTAAATGATCAATAAAACCAATTTCAATTGGGTCTTCTTAACGCAAATGTTTGCCAGAAGGTTATGAAATTAGTTTCAAGGTAATCAGTGAACAAATTGACTTTATGGATTTATTTTGAAAGATGGAGAAGAAGAAGCATATTTGAAAATATTTTGAGCTAATATTTGGCAATGATGAATATTGTAGTCTAGCTAATGACCTTTGACAAATATTCTTTAAAATTTTCACACATGTAAAGGTTCTTGAAAAAAGCCACGCTTCATTCTTTAAGAAACTTACGCTTGTAATGGCCCCAAATCTCTAAAATTTCCTAATAAATTTACGCTTGTATTTATCCTTTTGAAAAAAAGATTCTCTAACAAATTCCGCTTTTAATATACTTTATGGAATCCACGCTTGAAAGTGTCCTGGAAAATATATTGTCTGTGAAATCCACCCTAGTTCTTGAAAAAATATCCTTTATATCCACACTTATAATGGTCCATGATTGATGGTGCTTCTGATGGTCATTTAATTCTCGCATGTAGATAGTCCTTAAAAAATGCATTTTAAAAGTTGATTCTTTAAACATTTTCGCTTATAGAGGGTCCTATAAAAATCACGCTTATAGAATGTCCTTTAAAAAATCAGGTTTATAGTGGGTCATTCAAAAATCCACGCCTATAAAACTTCCTTTAATTTTTTTATAACGGATCCTTTAAAAACGTATCGTCAGTTTAAAATTCGCGCTTTTAAATAATATTTTACAAAACAAGTGTCAACACACAATAAGTGCTGCAGGACCTATATATGGGGACTATCATGAAATATCATGAAACTGGACCCATAGTTAGGACCTCCTGCTTGACGTCCACAAATATTGTTCATTATCCGATGTTCCAAACACGGCCGGAGATTTGTCTTCTCTATGTCCTCGAACATCTTGTCATGGCACATGGCATATCGAAGGTCTTCGATACCGTCAAGTGCCACCATAAATTTCGGTTGCATGAACTGTTCTGGTTAAGTCCTCTGCTAATGTGTGTGGAAATGGGGTGGCTTTTAAGGGGCTGTGAATCTTACGGTATCTATACTTATGTTGGCCAACTGGAAAACTGCTTCTGAGCGATAGGAGGAGTAGCGCTTCCATGATCTCAGCTATTGGTAAAAGAAGTGTAGGTAGCATCCTTGCCAGGATTCAGTACCAGGACCATCCTGCATTTTTTCCGGCTTCGGGAAGTATGTGGGTACCTTTTTGGATCTGCCACCATTAAATATGACAGCCGTCCTGTCATCCTTTCTTTCAGGATTCAAGAGTGACATAACCGTTGTCCCCAATTTGCTTGTGAAGATGACAATGTTGCATTGCTTCAGGTGGTTTATGCATTTTTCCTTCTGTGCTCGTATACTATTATGATTACTTCAAAGGTAAGTTCTCGCGACGTTGGGTCTTCATGGGTCGTACGTCTAAGCTCATTACGTTCAGTGGCCAGTACCGTCGTCTCTGCTGGAAATTTTAATCATACCTCGAATATCGACCAGCAGGTATGAAGCGAGCGGCAACCGAAGTAAAATTTCTCTTAGCTAATCGTAGATCTGAGCTTTCTCTGAAACAAGCCCAATCATCATTCCCATGGTTCAACAAAGTACGGTGTTCAGAGTTAATAAAGTCGAATGGACTGTAGACGAAGACGATTATAAGAACGAGGTCTGAGCCGAGTGAAATGACGGTTTGTCAGGTTTCGTCATTTATCGGACCCAGTCTAAAGTCTATCATAGCATGAATATCGACCAGCAGGTATGAAGCGAGCGGCAACAGAAGTAACATTTCTCTTGACTAATCGTGGATCTGAGGGATCTGAGCTTTCTGAAGCGGTGATTGACAAACTCTCTGAAACCAAGCCAATCAGCATTCCCATGATTCAACAAAGTACGGTGTTCAGAGTTAATAAAGTCGAATGGACTGTAGACGGTGTTCAGAGTTAATAAAGTCGAATGGACTGTAGACGGAGACGATTATAAGAACGAGGTCTGAGTCGAGTGAAATGACGGTTTGTCAGTATTCGTCATTTATCGGACTCAGTCTAAAGTCTAACTCAAGCGAGAAAGAGGTGTATTGGATAGAATAATGTAAGACCCCAACATCCGCAGCACAACGCAGAATCGAATATTTTAAGCTATCTCAAATAGTTTTTCACATTTTTTGGCCCCAGAACCATCAGGGCTCTGTTCTCGTGTACTCCATAAATAAGTTAGAAATTAAATTGTTTTCGTACTCCATAAACCTCATGATGTCTATTTCTTTGCATTAAATGTAAACATTTCATTAATATTACAACTATTTTCCTACTTCGCTCACTTTACCGCTATTTGCGTTCATTTTTTCCTCTCTCTCTCTTCTTTTGTTTTCGACAAAAACATATGTATTCCTTCTAAGAATTAAAAAAACACCTCAACCACCGTTCATAGTTTGGCTGTGTTTTGTTTTGGTATCGTTATCCGCATTTACCGTTACCCGGTGGTTGTTGTTTTTGTAACCGCTTATTTGATTTCTGTTTCTGTTTTTAACAAACATTCACTGGATTGTGACTAGTTTTGCATTTCATTGCTACTCTATTTCGGACACTTTTGACTGCGTTATAAAATTCGCATATATATTTTCCAAATTATTTCGATATAAATGCTAAATACAGTATGTTAAACAAGTGTTGATACGAACAACAAGCCCGACCGAATGTTAAACATTACATATGTTTGTTCTAATGAGACACTATAGAGTCTATAGTGTCTCATTAGAACTATAGTATAGACCCAATCTTCGGATTTTTTATAGGTTTGGTAAAATGGTACGATGTGTAATAAACGGATCAACTCGTTTATTACACATCGTGTTATAAACTTCTCATGGATAATACTGGTACACACACTTTGGACCCAATTCGTTTCATACAATTTGATGACGATTTAGAAATATCCTCCTCCCGCCTGTCTGCCTGGTGGGTGTTTAAGCCATGGTGCTATTTTCCCAAACCTACATTAAATCGGAAATCTCCTTTTCATATCAAAGAATACATTTTCACAGTGGTTTTATTTACCGGTAGTGTATATACCTCAAACCTGCTATACAACTATATTTTGAATTTTTTGGAAAAATATTAAATATGCTTATAGTTCAGAATAATATACTGTTATGTTGGAAAATGAGAATATAATACCATACACTGTAATTCTCCCATTTATTATTCTTCCAAAATAGGTTTATGATGCATTTTATGTCATTATTCAACAATTAGGATTTTGTGGCACAATTACAATGTTGTCCATCGATTATGGATATGACACACAGTCTGTGTGTGTATGAACATTTACAATACATATTTCAAATTCGATTTCAGATTATTGATTTTATTCCATAAAATGGCTCCATATTGTCTTTGAATGCGTTTTGTTCGACAATGACATACAAAAACTATCCATTAATCTAACAAAGGATGTCAATGTAAAAGTGATCAATTGGAAATGTTGAAACAAAATTACTAACAAAATTTAACATGTATGTACAACAACAATTAAACATTCATTTTTGTAGGTTTGAAACATTGAGAATTAAAAGAGGAATACAATAAACAAAACATTGTTATTTTACAGTTCACCAGCAAGCAAGGCTCTATAAAGTTATAAGAAAATGGGCTAAGACGTTGAAATAGTGAGCTGATATTTGCCGCGAGTTCACCCATAAGAACTATAAAAAATGTGTTGAGGTTTCGGGTTAATTGC
>NW_026875520.1:0-17631 GCF_032173495.1 Musca vetustissima | reverse complement strand
TCAAAGCCTTATGTCTATGCATAAATCTGAAGTGAATACTGATGACATAATAAATACATTTTATTTTCTATTAAACATATACGAATACTAAATGTGTACATTTATATAAAAATTTTATTTTTTTTTAATTTAATGTTTTCTTATGTTTATGTTTTCCTATATTGTATTAATTTTGTTTGATATTCAAAATCTGATTTCAAATTTGCAATCAGTGACCATAATTCTACAAAACAAGTTCAAAAATAATTTGATAAATTAAAAATTTGGCCACAATTTTCGATCCACTCTATTGAATTGATACTTTTTTCTTGCAGGCTTGTAATCAACGTCCCCGAAACCTTTACATGTGATATTTATTTTTTTATAAACACACTGCTCCAATAATAATCAAAAAAATAGTTCTCTGGCCCATAGTGCATGAGTTGGTAGATATTCTTACCCACATTACGTAGACTTCGGCTTACCAAGAGGATTATAAAATTTACAATCTGGAGATTCCTCGTCGTTCACCAGATTTTTTGCCTTGATACATATTTTTCAGAAAAATTGTTCACTATTTAGATGACTCGAATTTGTTAAATGTTTTTCAATTTCATGGTGTCGTTTTGTGAAATAAAATCATTGATAACTATTTATAACTTTTTTTGCAGTTTCGCGACCTTGTATTATAAATTGAATTTTTTAATACTACCATGGGGTTCGTATTTCATGTTAAAACATCGAATTCAGTTTCTTATCACTCTAACTCCCACAAAAAAGGTCCAAATTTAACCAAAACTTTATTAAAGTCGTACGAACCTTTTATGGTGAAAAATAAAAACATTTGTTTGTATGTATCTCAATTTCTTTTATTATTATTAAAAATAAAATTCTGTATTATGATTTTTTTTTATTTTTATTTTCCAATATTTCGACTGTCTTCCACAGTCATCTTCAGGGAAATCAGTTTAGCATAGACGGTGTAACAAACCTGTAGCTTCTCTCAAAACTATTTCCCTGAAGATGACTGTCGAAGACAGTCGAAATATTGGAAAATAAAAATAAAAAAAAAATCAGAAATCATAATACAGAATTTTATTTAACCTTGAGCCGAACCAAATCCAAACAAGAAAAATAATACATCACATGTAACAAAAACAACAAAACAATTAAAAATAAAGTATTTTCAATATGAGCGATTTTTACGTTTTGTTCAATTTGGACCATTTTTGTGGGAGTTAGAGAGATTTGATTATCCAATTATCGCCACGTGATTTATTGGAAGCATTTTTGATAATCATGATAACATTTATGTTTAGGTAAATATTTAATTAACAACGCGTGCATTCGTGTGAAAATAAAAGTTATCAAATCTTTAAACATTTTTATTATGATTTTATAACATCCAAAAATTATTGTATTTGACTACCACACCTATTTTCCAAACGATAATATTTTTATTGATTATTGAATACTCTATTTTTATTGAATCCTCTACACCATGAGGGCAAGAAACATGAGCAGAATTAATCTCAGAAACGTTTTGTGGTTTCAGAGAACGACGTGGTTTCAGAGTATAAACAAATCACCTGGCAAAACATTTCTGTTAGAGGTCCATGTGTTGACATATTTCTCATGCCGGATTTTCCAGTAAAATTTGTTATTTTAGTATTCAAAGAAAAATTGAATTGTGTTGGGGTATAGTTTAGTTCCATTTTAAGTAATGGCTTGTTTTCTACATGAAATAATAGAATAAGGCTTCTTTGTGGAAAGTTATTTGGCATTCCCAGTTCATTGGATTGTTCAAATTATTATTCTACATAGTTCCCGCCTTTGTTGGGTATTGTAATGAAGACTGTAATTCACCATATACCAACTTTTCCAACGTGGATTTAATTGTGCATTCTGGATTCTTGGAAGGTGGAAAACATCTTTTCAAAAATTATCAATATAATTTTAGGTGGATTGATGATCCTAGGCGCATTTCTCAGTCAATATTATTGTAATTTGTGCACAAAAACCTGTTTCTGTCAATTAGATCACATTCTGCTTTATATCTCCCATATATAATAGTATTATTATGTTGCCAACACTTTGTGGGAAGGTAACAGAAGGAGTGGACGAACGGGTTCCATATTCAAGCTTGATCTATGTAAAGTAAATATGGGCAAAGTTTAATGAAATTGGATATTCCGTAATATGAAATTTACAATTTTTCAAAATGTTGACCCTTTGTGGGGGAGTTACTAGAAGGAGCGTACCGATACTAACATTATGCAGACATGATTAAAATATTAGGTTGTACAATGTTTGGTTTGAAACGGATGCTCTGTTCGCATGATATTATAAAATGCATTTTTATCGTGTAAAAATTCAGTAAAACTGTGTTAAAATGTTTATGAAGAGATTGATTGATCCTAACTTTGCACAATTTATTATGTTTAACGAAACTGTGTTTGATCCGAACATATGATATATAGGTCCAATCCGTTTTACACCTAACTCACAACGTGAGAATCCAAATTTTTTATTTGAGTTTTGCCTGTAAGGTCGATGCTGATCATTGTATGATTTTCAATCAATTTTTCTCTTTTGTGTCGCCCATTGCAAAAACTTCGATCATTAAGTTCGACTCAAAAGAGAAAAAATGATTGAAAATCCGAATTTATCCAAACTCCGTACATGGTAATATTTTTGCTAAACTTCCTATTTATACTCTTCACCACACTGTGGTACAGGGTATTATGTCTTTGTGCATATGTTTGTAACAGGCAAAAGGAAACGAGATACACCCATGGTTCCTTTTGAGAATATGCATAGAATCACTTTCTAAGTCGATTTACGCAGGTCCGTCTGTTCGTCCGTCCGTCTGTCCATGTTAAATTGTAAACAATGTACAGGCCGCATTTATTATTCAAATTAAGCCTAGGGTGATGTTTGCCAAGTTTCGAGAAAATCGGTTCAGATTTAGATATAGCTCCCATATATAGTTTCGTCCGATTTCAGGTATACGGTGCACCAAAGTCCCTATATATACTTCGATTTGCACGAAATTTGGCATAGCGAACTGAATTTAGTCCAGACTGATGTGTGCCAAGTTTCGTGAAAATCGGTTCAGATTTAGATATAGCTCCCAAATATAGTTTCGTCCGATTTCATGTAAATGGTGCACCAAAGTCTCTATATATACTTCGATTTTCACGAAATTTGGCATAACGCACTGAATTGAGCCTAGAGTGATGTCTGCCAAGTTTCGTGAAAATTGGTCCAGATTTAGATATAGCTCCCATATATATTTTCGTCCGATTTTATGTAAATGGTGCACCAAAGTCGCTATATATACTTCGATTTGCACGAAATTTGGCATAACGTACTGAATTTAGTCCAGACCAAGTGCCAAGTTTCGTGAAAGTCGGTTGAAATTTAGATATATCTCCGTTAATTAATAAGTAATAAGTTTAAGTAATTGACGCACCAAGGATCCAATATATGGCCGATAGGAACAAAACGTACTGAAATTAGTATTGCCTAACCTGTGACAAGTTTCGTTGAAATCGGTTCATATTACGATATAACTTCCATATATATTTTCGCCCGATTTTAAGTAAATTGGACATCAGACTCCTCATGTTAGTCAGATTGACATCAAATTTTGCACAACGTACAAAATTGAGCATAGAATTACTTAGTACGTTTTCTAGAAGTACAGACCTATTGATATTTGTTTGAAGTCGATTTACATACTTTTGTCCCATTGTAACAATCGAATGACATGTTTATAGATAGATCTAAGTCGATTCACATTTAGATAGATATCACATATTTTATTTCTTCCAATTTCATGTTAATAGTCCTGTTTAATATACCCATAGTGGTGAAGGGTATCATATAGTCGGCCCCGACCGACTTTACTACTTTCCTTACTGGTTTATTTTTCAATCGTATAAAAAACGTCCTAAAAATTTATAATTTTCAACTTTTCGTGCATTTATAGTTCCATAATCCCTCAAAAAATAATATCCATACGAAATTACTTACTGCACAGAGTAAGGGAGACTGGGGCACTTTCGGCAATCGCGTTTTCGATATGAAGCTCTCACCGTACATCACTAGTTTCGATACATAGGTATCGAATATCGAAATAAATAACTGACACAAAGTTTGAAATTTCTAGCTAATAAGCTTATTTAGATACATGGGTTTTTGTATTTTTATAGATGTTTCTGTAATATTTCAATTCCATTTCGTAAGTATTTCGTGTATAAAACTTTTTAAATTTTTAAGACAATATTATTAGAAAGTGGTTAACTACGATGTGTATTATTATAAAAATATTTAAAAATATAATGTTTTTACAAAACTGATCGAAAAAAATGAAAAAAAAAAACTATAAAAAGTACATTCGGGGTACATTCGGCATTTTAAAGTGGGACACATTCGGCCATATACAGATTGTGCAATATTATTTCCTTAAATTGTTTTTGAGTTTGTCTTTAAAACTAATCATTTAATATGGTTCGAAATTGCATATATAAGATCAAACGTGCTTGTATTGACGAAAATGCGATAGAAAACCCCTATTTCTGATGGTGTGTGCGACCTTGAGATGCAAACGTCCGCCACCAGAAAATAAAGTCCTATAATTCAAACATTGTGTGGCGTATTAAAACCAAATAGAGCCTTTAGAGGATCAGAATTTCAACCAGACTGATAGCGATGACAATTACCCGGCTATGACTATGGTGCCGAATGTGCCCCATCAAATGCCGAAGCTACCCCGGGTTGGGGCACATTCGGCGAATTTGACTTTTTTTACAAAACTGTAAAATTTTTTAACTAATACTATTTTTTTACATCTTGTTGGTACTATTTTTTATAATTAAGTGTCCGAGGACAATAATCAGCCATAAAGTTGTTATATATATTGAGTAAGTACAGAGATATAGAGCTCTAAAAAAAAGTGCCGAAGGTGCCCAAGTCTCCCCTACTATAATCACCAACTTATCATATTCCAACACACAAAAACAAAGCTAAATGTACCATTTGTAGTACCATAAGGAGTTATACGTACATTTATAATCCGTATTTCCATGACCATATCCTAACTTTTCCCCAAATTTAAAAAGTCGATCATATAACTCCAAATAAACTAGATTAGGTACTATGTAGTACTTTTCCTTCCCCATTTAGTAAAAATTGATAAAAATGCATTCTTATCTCACAATTTTGCCCCAATATTGGTCTATGTTCAAAAATACAAGATTCAAGGCGTTTTGGCTAGGCATTGGTGATTAGTCAGCCAGACGACACCACTGAACTCTTTAAAAAATTAATTCTACACCCGTCACCAAAAAGTTAGCGTTTTTTCTATTTTATTTTTCCAAGAATTTTATAGATTTTACAATCTGAAATTCCCTTGTCTTTCGTCAGTAGATTGTAATCGTTGATAAATATTTCCAGAGAAATTCTTTTTTTTTAACCAAACCCATTGATTAGTATAATAGGATACAGGAGGGATATCATCGTCATAATGTACCATTATGATTTTTTAATAGGTGGTTAAACTAGTTATGCAAAACTAAATATAAACAAATAATTTGCTATCCAATATAATCAACGTAGAATACCAATTCTCTGCCTAAATCAATGTTGCATGTAAACATTTACAATTATATCCCAATGAAATACCAATTGGCTACGTGATATTTTAAATAATTATAATGGTTAGGTGGTTATTTATTTGCGACGCGTTGCTTCCTGTGAATATGACATTATCAAATCTTAAAACTGTTTATTATTTTTTTATAATTTCCAAGAAATAAACTACGAATTTCCTATTTGTAGACTTTATCGATGATATTAAAAAAAAATATATTTCTATTTTCATTGAATATGAACAAGAAGAAATTAATTTGTGATACCCTACACCAGTTGGGTCGTTTCAGAACTAGAGTTGTACAGTTCACGAACGAACTAGTTCAAATGAACGATTCCCTGAAAAGAGCGATTGAACTAGTTTGATAAAGTCATTATTTTTAGTTCATTAAAAGAGCAGTTAAAGTGTGAGCTTTTTACTGACCTAGTTCGATTTGGTCTAAATTAAAGCTTTTTATTTTGCATGTAATATCAACATATAATATCAAAATCCTTTGGCAAATCATAAAGGATTTTATATTTGTGTATAATTTTTGTGATTAAAAGCAAGTCATTTTTAAATTTTTCTGAAACTTTTCAAATAGGTCCATAAATTCTTCTGAAACTTGTCATTCCAAAAACAAAAAAAAAATGTTATTATTCCAAGAACGCAAACTCTCAACTGAACTATTTGAAGAGCGATGAACGACCGAACTAAAATTTCAGCTGATTAAAAGAGCCTTATCACGAACGATTGAATTGGAAGATCGGTCTAGTTCACTCAAAAGAGGTGAACTAAAAAGAGTGATCAGCTAACTGAACTAGATAGAACTAGTTTATTTTGTCCAGACTTCTCGTTTATTCAATGAACCATTGAAAGGTTGCACTAAAAGAAACTATTGAACTAACTTAATGATCTAGTTAATTCCGCTGAGCAAACCAAAAATGTCAAACCACTTCAGGAACGAAAACTGTAATATGGATGTACTAATATTTGTTATATTCCAAACCATCTGTTTTTCCAATACCACATGTTTTATATTAGGTATCCGTTAGTTCCAATTGTACTCAATTTAGTACTTTACATACACTAATAGCAAAAACTTCTAATTCACATGCTTGTACCAAATCATTAAATCAATTGTGATACTCACATCAACTTTAAGTTTCCGACTACCTTTACTCATTCACCCACTACAATTTGTTTGGAATTTAGTGCCATTTCGTACTTTTAATATGAATGTGTACTGAATTAGGCTAAATATTTGCTGTACATTAATAGTACATATTTCGAAGACGACATTATTACCTCAAACATTACCATAGATTTCGATCTCTATTATATCACTTAATATAAATGAAATATTCAAGGATGCCTCTATCTCTGTATGTATTTAAAAACTATTGCTCTATATTGAAAATATGTTTTTGAAAAAGAAACCAGTTTCACGCTTCAAAATACCGAAAATTGGGCCGGAACTCTATGTAGGGGTTATGTAAAAACATGGATCTGTATTGATGGATGTAATGACATGGGTGTTGCCGAAGAAAATGGAATGCAAAGTTAATATACACTCACAATGAGTTTGGTCTGAATTTTAATATTAAAAAAGGAGGCCTTCAGTACTAAATATTACAAAGAAAAAAGAAAACTGGGTAAAATTCGGGAGGCTACTCAAAGATAGGTGACGACATAGACAAAAATGTCAACAATTTAACGTACATAATTGTAAAGTCTTTCGAAGGAAGTTGTCCACTTCGAAAAAGGAAATATGCCTTTGGAAAACTCTGAATGACAGGATAGATTCGGAACAAAGAAAAAGATGTCGAAAGACTCTGCAACAGAGCTCGCCGCAGGAATGGAATGAATACAAAAAATGACGAAGACCGCTAAACGTTACTTCTGTGAACAGTTAGATATGTAAATGACGTCACGTATCAAGCAGAACTCTTTACTTACACTCCGAAAGCCTGGACGGAAGCTAGTGTAGTTTTCATACCTAAGCCCGGCAATGTAAACTACGCAACACAAAAACACAAGCCTTACTTCATGGTTACTCAAAACTATGGACCGACAGTCGACACCATGATAAAGATCAACATACCCAACGATACGATAAAGTACAAAGATCAGTGGAAACCGCTCTGCACGAGGTGGTGCATCACAATGACACAACATTCGAGAAGAAACATTTTACTTTTGCTGTATACAATGATATCGAGGGAGATTTCAATAATGTCGGCACTGAAACATTAATTCAATAGCCTGGGAACTCCGCAGGGAAGATTTTTATCACCACCGCTGTGGGTTAGCGTTATCAATAGTCTCATAAGGTCCTTAAATGAGGAGGGATTTCAGCCCGTCTGTTATGTACACGATGTTATAATACTTCTGAGGGGAAAGAATCCTAACTTGTTATGTAGGAAGGCTGAAACGGTGTTAAACATCGCTGATAATTGGCAAGGACGAGGGTCTTAACGTAAATCCAGCCAAGACGAAGTATGAAGAACCCATCTTTCAAAACAAAGTGATAACCATATCACATAAAGTTAAATATCTGGGGATCATCATAGACAGAAAACTTAAATGGAAAGATCAGGAAGGGGTAGACAAAGCCCATAGATGCTGGTCTTTTTGCAGAGGAGTCGTAGGCTATAAATATGATTTTAATCCAATAATGATACACTGGATCCATAAGAGTATTATTAGACCAATCTTAATACTCGCGTTGTTAGTCTGATAGAGAGCAATGTACAAAAAATGTAATATAAAATCGTTACAGAAACTCCAGAGAACATAAGGCCTAGGTATATGTGGGACAACGAGGACAACACCAACTAGAGCTTTGGGGACTATCTCCAATTGACATGCAAATAAAATATAAAGCGACCGTCTCAGCTTTATGACTTATAGCTATGAACAGTGGGTCGACGCAGGATACTGTAGTCCGCACATAAAGTCGGGAATAACTGGGATTTTTTATTGAAGAACCTAAAACCGAAATTTCACAATACGATCCTACAGGCGGTGTTTGATATAACCCCATATATATTTTGGTCCGATTTTATATATGGTGCACTAAACAAACAAATTTTGTCCGATGGAGACGAAATTTTCACAATTTTAATAAAAAAAAATCGACTCAGATTATTATATAGCTCCCATATATATCTTCGTTCGATTTTATGTAAAGTGTGTAGCACAAACCCAAAGTTTGTCTGATTGCCAGAATGTTTTGCACAGCATACTGAAATAGGTTTAGAATTACGCTTGTTAAATAAAAAAAAAACGGTTCCACAATTGCAGGCCATCAGCTTTGAACTGACTGACAGGCCATCATTTAACTGAAGATTGATGTAGATTGTTCGTCCGATTTCTGGTTAAATGTATACCAAGGAAATGCTCTTAAATAGATAGAAATTTCGCATCGCTCAGTTATTTGGCCCAACGACGAGTTTCTGGCAATCGGTTCAATAGAGGCCAATAGTGCGACTTTACGATTACCCAAAATATTGCTTAGATTACCAAATAGATGAAATTACTTTAAAACGGTTCAGATTTAGATGTATCTCTCATGTAGCTCTCATTTTGAAGCGTATCATATAGTCGGCTCCGTCCTATTTTAATCCTTTCCATAACTGTTATTTTTAGTACTCCTCCTTAAAATATTTCATTGAGAGAAAGTGTTTAAGGTCAATTAGTTCATGGTCCAAAAAAGCGTTTAATATGGAGAATTGAGAGTGTGTGGGGTGCATAGCAAGACCTCCAAAAATTCTACTCATAAATTCTCAAAGCCGTAAATATCAAATACCGAGTGCTCTGATAGAAGAGTTGCGGGCACACACATACATACCTGTGGGTAACTTGGTTTTACCCAGTAGAACTTTTGTTTGTTGTTGTTGTGTTTGTTTTTTCTAAAC
The DNA here is from genome assembly GCF_032173495.1 of Musca vetustissima. Taxonomy (NCBI): domain Eukaryota; kingdom Metazoa; phylum Arthropoda; class Insecta; order Diptera; family Muscidae; genus Musca; species Musca vetustissima. Next base: position 8,097 of record NW_026875520.1, on the reverse strand, counting down.
AATGGTAGTAAAAGTGTTTCATTCAGTCAAGCATTTTGCTGGTAAATGTACTTAATGTATTGCTCTTGATTTCGAGTTCGATGTTTTATGGCAATATATTGATGATAAACGAAACAAGAAGAACAACAGCAGAAATACTGACGAACGAAAGATTGCAGTTGTTGTACCTACTTCATATATATAATAGAACACAACAACAACCTCAGTATCACTAATCTCATTTTGTTGTACTCGAAGTGTTAGAGTGTTGGTATGGCTCCGTTCTCTCTTAACTGAAATTGTAATTGAAGATCGGTTAGTCTGCTTATTGCCGTTAACAGACGAGGACGCGTTTATTAAATAGGGAACCTAGACCCTGGTTTTCTTGGGTTTTCTTTTTCCCTTTAAAACAAAAAAAAAAAACAACATCATTTTGATTGTTGTTCACTCTTACTGTTTCACAACAAGTGCACGCGAATGTGGATTAGCAGACGCACAAGGATAACAAAAGGACTTTAAAAATAATTGTTTTGAAACCTTGAACACCCGTACACCAAGATGACGGATGAAAACGGTATATACAAATTCCAATTTTGCAAATTATGTTTACATATATACAATTAGTGAAAGTTTGTTTTAAAAAGACTGAAAAACAAATAACAATCAGTTATTTATTTTAATTTTAAAGTTAAAACAAAAAACAAAACAAAAACAGCAAACACTTCTAAAAGTCATTAAACTCTATCTGTGAATGATCACTTTGCATTTTTTTTGTATTGCTTTGCTGAAATGTGAGAACCTAAACGAGAACTGCGAGAATTTAATTTTGATAATTTGTTTTTATTAGCCGTGAAACAAAAATTATATCTTGTTAAAGATTATAAACAAAAGCAACAATTAAATAATCACAACAAAATAATATTATGCAATTATTGTTTACAATTTTGATATGGAGAAGTTGGAAAAATATTATAAATAGAAAAAACTTGAAAACAAAGCGTCTCGCAAATCCCTATTAAAATTAAATCCTTGACTAAAATAATCCTTCGCCAAAAAAATTAACAAAACCCCACCTCTTGAAAAACACATATTCTAAACAAGTCAAAAATATATTCTAAAATCAGTGAGTGGAGCAGCATAGTCGTACGGGGCACACCATATGATACCCTACACAACTACCACGAAAATCTTACTTTCTGCGGTTCTATATTCTGAGCCTGGGTACCCTCTTGATCGATTTTAGTTCAAGAGCTCCACTTACTAACCCTGGCATATTTTCTAAAATTTAGTTTTCCCGAGGTGAATATTTACCTCATAAAATAAAAATTTGGTCACTTTAGGTTTTGGTTGATTTGACTCTCGGAATCTATAATCATCTAAACACCTGTTCTAAGTATTTGATCAGATCCACTTCATCTAAACACCTGTTCTAAGTATTTGGTCAGATCCACTTCACCTTGTAAAATATCTGATGTTCTGCATGTGAAAATGACCTTTAGAGCGACTGGAGAATCTGACAAAAATAAAGTTTTCGGTTCATTGCATCCACTAAATATCACTTCAACATCACCGAAAATTATAGGCGTCGTCCTTGACCATAACCGGAACTTCATGTAAAATTTCAAAGCGATCCACCCTCTTGTGGGGTAAAAGTAATACTAAACAGAACACATAGACACCTTTTAATATTCACGTATAACCCCCACATCCGAGTACATACAATAATACAATTGGTATCAAATTAAAAGTCAACTACTCCTCTATACACTCCACAATACAAAAGTTGTCATTTTTCACACAAAAGTCTGGGTTAATTTGGCACGCTACATATTGAACGATCTTCATCAAAACAGCAATTCTTTTCTTTGGCCAGATTCCCTTTCTGATGTAAAATTTCGAGGTGTTCGGGTCATAATTGTAGCTTCTAGACCAGAAAAGCAGACAAAATTACGATTTTTGATACATTTCATTCCCTAAATATTAAACGATCATTACCAAAATCAATAGGGGTCTTCTTTGGCCAGAACCCGCCCTACGAACAAAGTTTCTTGACGACTGGTCCATAACTGTAACGGACACACATGTCTAAATCGAATCAGTTAGTCGAGATATGGCGATCGGTATACTAAAAGGTGTGTCTGGGCCAATATTTCGCGACGTTACAAAGCTATAATACCCTGACAACGTAGTTCTGTAGGGCATAACAACTTAGGCCCCAGATAATTATAAACAACCAATTCTTAAGGAGCGTAGATATTAGAAAATTATGAAATTTATAACCAGTAAGGAAGGACGAGGACAACTATATATAGTACTCTACACCATAAGACACGAATTAAAATAAGATGTCTTATTTTAACATATATGGATGCTAAGTATGTCGTTTTCCTATCATTCGAAATTTGAATCGATTTAGAACCGACTTGACAGACGTCATTGCAGGCTTAATTCTGAACAATTCGTACCAAACGTTCAACTGCCATCAGATGAAAATATATATGTATGGATGTCAAACTACAGCCCCATTTTTTTTGACATTTTTGAGGGATGTATCAGGTAGGAGTTTATCGATAGTCTATATTTTCGAACTTGATCTATATGTGGTAACAATATTGCAATCTTCAATTTAAAAAAAGAGTACTCCATTCGGTCTATACGAAGACCGAAGATTTTCATCCCCAAAAGACGTTTTCTACCTTTTTTTGGGACTACTTCTTAGGCATCACTCATGTTTTTATAAAAACAATATCATACCATATGCGTAATTTTAAGAATATGTTTTTAGAAGATTTTGTGATGGACTACATAATTCTGAAATAAAATATTCAAGGACTATGTACAACTTTTGCACGTAACCGGAGCATACGCCACAAATAGCAGTCACACATTGACCATGTTGGTTGTTGCGCCAGTCAGCGCCGTCGGGCTGACTGGCGCGCAAGAAAACTATCGAAGCGAGCCAAAGAATAAGCATGCCTCTTTTGATAAAGATCGGTCAATATTTAGTTGGTCAAATGGACCCTGAACTTTGGGTAAAATATGAAAAAAAAAATTATATATCTACTCCTAAAGGACATAGACCCAAAAAGTTGATAGTATATCCAAGAGGATTGGTGACTTTTAAATTGATACCAATTATATTGTAGTATGTACGGATGTGGGAGTTACACTTAAATATTTACAGGTGCTTACGTAGTCAGATATTATTAAGTAACCCATTACCACTCTAAAGGGTGGAAATATAGAGATGATCGCTTTAAAATTTTCCATGAGAATCCAGGTGTGGTCAAGCACAACGCCTATTATTTTCGGCGATGATCAGACAATAATATTTGGATGAAATGGACTGGAAACTTAATTTTTTGTTTTTTTTTTTTTTGAGTCGATCTATACGCCACAATTAAAAGAAGAATATCTCAACACAAACCACGGTGAATTGAATCTGGACAATTAATTAGAAGAGCTGTACTGAACATTAGTAATATTCGGAAAATATGTCAGTGTAAGGAAGAGGTGCTGTTGACCTCTAGTCGGTCAAGAGGGTGCGAAACATTGTCCAAGTTCAGAATAAGAAATTGTGTAGGGTATCATATGGTCGGCCGCGTCCGTCTATACTGTTCCGCTCACTGGTTAATTCAATATTAAGTGCATGGAATGTCCGATTCATCGTAATATTTATTTCAAACTCAAATTATGTTCGAAGATGGGAAATATCGGTCCACTTCTTCTGGTATCTCCCCCACAAAATGGCCCAAAATTTGCTGAAAATTAATTTTATTATATGAGTCGTTTATTTTGAAGGTGGTTTAAGTTCATTTTGGGTTCTAATATAAATCTTGGTTTTCTAAATAAGTTTGCAAACATATTATGTTATATATTCACTCATGTTTAAGTACACATAGCCCCAAACAAAATCAATACCACTTAACAATAATTTTGAAACAAATCAAACCAAAATTTTTATATATCATAATATATGGAAAAATGGACTTAAGCCACTTTTAAAATAAACGACTCATATCATGAGAACGGACTACAGAATTGAACTGAACTTCAAAGAACCTAATATTTTAACCATGCCTGTAAATTGTTGGAAGGTGAGACTTATCGGTCCTCTCCTTCTAGTACCTGCCCCACGAAGGTTCAAAATCTTAATTTTATTATTATTTATGAAATTTCAAGGAAATGGGTTGTCCGATTTAATCCAAATTTTGCACAGCATGATCTTTTTACAATATCTAGATCAAGTCCGAAGATGGGACCTGCACCACAAAGTGTCAACATTTAGAAAATGTATTAATCCACCGTCAAAATTCCCAATTAAGAGTATTCGTTAGTAACCTAAATACTTCAATTCGTTACAAGTGACACTTAGCTATATTTTTTTGTTAAAAAATTTTAAAAATTGCTTCTAAGGAGATTAGCCCTAACAAAAACATAGGAACCGATCATTGGCGATATTCGAAACTGCAGTCATCCTTGCCTTATATCTTGGAATATATCTGCTGCCAACCGGACGTGACACTTTTCTACACTTTTATGGGAAATAACTAGTAAAAAATCCTATATATGCCTTTGAGATCTTTAAAGAAATACGTCCTGGATTTCATTTTTTCCCCGAATTTGATAATTTTTCGTAAATGATAATATTCGTAAATTATAATATCATAGCAATGCGTGGAATATCCATGGCGCCTGATAATCCCACACCGCCATGTGTATGATTTAAAAAAAATCGAGTTATATGCCTATAATAAAATCATAACTAATGCCCTTGGGGGAATTTTATATTTGCCAAAATGGAAAATCATTCACTTGAAAGAAAGAATGAACAAAAAAAGAAAAAAACAAAACAGAGAAATTTATTGCCACAGTAATATTGTTGACACTATCCATAGCCTCATTTTTTTATTATTCGATTAATTACATGAAGGTAATAAATTTGGAACATGAATTCAACAACAACGCATATCAGATTGTTTTGAACAAGTACAACTTTATCACCACGTTGATAGCGGGAAATGCGACTAGGATGACTGCGGCGGCGATAACCACTCAACCAATCTGCTCACGCTATAGTTTATGACACCTCCGGAGAGATAAATATCCGCGTCGTTTTCTAATCGCCGTGGATAGAAGTGCTGCAATTCCAAAAAATGGGAATTATCGCAACTCAGATATTCATCAATGGAAACGTAATTCCGCCACAATAAATTTCTTTTTCGTTGTTATTTTCCCAAACAAACAATAACAACGATGACTAAAACGAAAAATGGTAAAGTTATCACAATGAAATTTTGATAATAGTATTAGGTTGATCCTCTATATATTGTTAATACGAAAAATATACTGGGTTATCTAATCCACATGCATTTGTTATAAACGAAAAAGTAGGTTTTATACAAATTTCGATTCCGGGAAGAAGAGTTAATAAATGTCAAAATACAAGAATACGTTTTTAATTTAATGCTTTAATGGAAGGATTCAGGCCTATGAATATTTCAGAAACTATTGGTCTGTTCCTGCACTTAAAAAACTGGCAAAACTTTTTAAATATATACAGGAGTAATCGAAGGAACATATTTGATTAATGGAACATTCTTGTAGTTTCTGCAACAGAGTATATAGCACCAATTTTTCACATGGAAAGGAATGTGGGTAGAATTAGACCTAAGTATGTCTACATGGTATTGATTTCTAGAAAGTACAAATTCCTTGAATTATTTTGCTATATCACTTACTTAAATGCCGAGAACTATATCTTTTGAAAAGTACTTTTCCAGACATGCAATCGTAAATGAAAATCTTCAATTACAATTCAAATGAAAAATGTCGTTCCAATTACTAATTATCTATTTCTTATCTGGACTATAGATGTCAATTGCAGTAATTAAATTACAAATCAATTTCTTAAACATGATATGGTGATGACAGTTAGTAGTGGGACAAAACTAAAGACAACTGATATTTTGAAATTCAATATATTAGGTTGGGGAAAAAGAAATCCATTATATTTATATAAACTATAGGACTTTATTTTGCCTGCTTCGCAATGTCCGTTTTGATTTGTCATTTAAAAGGTTCAGCTTCGATAATTTATCCGGTTTTATCGACGACCGGCCTACTTGTGCGAGGTACATCTTTAACATCAAAAATTCCTGAACGGAATGTACGAAACCAAAAGACAGCAAATATATTTTTTTTACTGCGAAATGTCACCCCTCCAACGAGTATAAATCTGAAATTGTTTGATCGATAATTTACGACAAATCTATCAGTACAGCCATCTGCCGAAAAGTACTGGATTTATTTTTCCCTAACCTCATATTTACGTCGAAAAAACGCTGATGGCTATGTCATATCGTACACAACTGGTCTTAAAAATGATTTAAAAAATTCACTACTTTAGCCCATAAAACTCCATGGTTATGATCCCTCAGAAAAAGTTTTGAAAAATTCCCGCTAAAAAACCCCCAATTAAAAATCTGAGCTCATCATTCCTTTAGTCCTTAACAAATCCACGATAATAACTTTGATTTGATAACTTCAGGAAACATTTTTAAAAACTTCCGCTTCTGGAGTGGAGGCTTACACTACTTTTTCACAATATATTAAATTTTTTAATAAAAATTGGAAGTCCTTCAAAAAACTCCTGATAGTCCGTTAGAAAATATTTTTTTATAAGTCATGCTAATAGCTCTGTGAGTCCTTTCGAAAATATTTACAGAAAATGATCGCATTCCGCCAGGCGATAAATGACGAACCGCCCTTTATATGGGGTTTTCTGCCATATTTTTTATACCCTACACAACTATGTTGTCAGGGTATTATAGCTTTGTGCAGCCCCAAGAGTTTGTAACGCCGAGAAATATTGATGCTAGACACACCTTTAATCATACCGATCGTCATATCTCGACTAGATGAGTCGATCTAAACATGTGTGTCCGTCTGTCCACTATAATTGAAAACTTCACGAAATTTTGCATGCAAAGTTGGTACTGGCTCTTGTTTTTTGGTAAAGATCGGTTAAAATTTAGGAGATGAAATGGACCAACTACTCAATTTTTGTCGGTTTTTCTGGTCGCTCCAGAGGCCGAAATTATGGCCCGAACAATTTTGCATGGAGAAGGGCTAAATAATAATCATGCCTATTTTGATACAGACCGGTCATTATTTGCCGGGTCAAATGGACCCTGACTTTTGTGTTAAAAATGGCATTTGTATTTTATGGCGTATATATTTACTCCCGAAAGATAAAAACCGGATAGTATATCCAAGAAGAGTGGTTGGCCTTCAAATTGATACCAATTATATTGTCGTATTTGGGATTATTATTGTTTAGTAACCCATTACAACACTCGCTTTGAAATTTTCCATGAGGTTCCAGTTATTTTCAAGGACAATGCTCATCATTCTCGTTGACCATCTGATAATAATTTTGGGATGAAATGGACTTAATTTTTTGTGTTTTTTTCGAGTCGATCTATATGCCACAATTACAAGCCGAACATCACAACACAACCAACGGTGAAAGGAATTAGGACAAGTAATTAGAAGCGCTGTACTGAATATTAGTAATATTCGGAAAACATGTCAGTGTAATCGGGCAAGAGGTTGCGAGTTACCCGTTACCCAAGACCGTGAAGCCATTCAGCGTCAACTTGTCTAGAATCATAAAATATGTTTCACTCCTTGTGGGGAATTACTAGAAAGAGTGGATTATAAACATTCGAACTTGATCTAAGTTTAAAATTTGCAATAAAAATGTTTGCATTTTATGATGGAGGTATCAAAAGGAGTTCATCGATATTCTCTATATTTTTCATCCTTCGAGAGTCCAAATTGTCTGAAATTAATTTGATTCAAAGAAACTTGGAATAAAATTAATGAATATTTTCATAATTTCATTCATAGTTAATTGTTTCCTTATAATCATGAGAAAGCTAGTTTTTCCACCAAAAAAGTAAACATTTCATTAATATCACAACTATTTTCCTACTTCACTCAACGTTATCACTATTTGCGCTCATTTTTCCTCTCTACCTCTCTCTTTATTGTACAAAAACAAATATTTTACTTACAAGAAAAAACACCACCACCATAACCACCGTTCATTGT
>NW_026875519.1:0-17534 GCF_032173495.1 Musca vetustissima | reverse complement strand
GAACGAGTGTAATTAAGAAACTAAGATGTCACAAAGCGGCGCATTGACCTAGCTACTCGTTATATTTTGCTACTACCTTTTGTCTTTAGTACGAAATACTCAAAGACGTATATAAATGTAGTGAACAAGATCTAACGATGGGGTACAATTTAAATTAGTTAAAATGGAATAATATTTCGAATTAATCAGTGACCAATAGTCAAATGAAAATATAATGAAGGCATAGCAACTAAATTGAAAATAAATCTAAGAAAATTGTCCCACCATGTGGTTGTAGATGACAGTGATGATAATGATACTACAAACTTTCGTCATAGATTAAAGGACTTTTTAGAGAATTTTGCGAGTGACAGTTGTCACGCTGACGCTAGTATGAACAAATGTACGCAGACGATTTCACGTCCCTTAATCTTCTATAGAATTAGGAGCAGTTCCATGTTATTGTCTCAGTGTTGGTTCATATGAGTCGTTTATTTCGAAAGTGGTTTAAGTCCATTTCAGGTTATAATACAAAGCTTGATTTCTAGTAAAGCTTTCAAAACAAATTACGTTATATATTCTGGCATGTTTAAGGGCACAATGCCACAATACGTGGGTCACATTTCATGGAAACAGAGAAAATAGACCTTTATTTATATTTTTGTGGAGAGTTGCTGTCCAAAAAGAACTCAAAGTACTAAATTTCAGCGAATTCGGTTGAAAACCCCGCTCAAGGACCACAAAATATCGAAAATTGGGGTGCACCTTATATGGGAGCTATGTCTAAACGTGGGCCGATATAGCACATCTTCGAACATGATCTGGTTCTCAAAAGGAACCATGTGTCTATCTCGTTTCCGTTTGACTGTTACAAACGTATGCACAAAGACATAATACCCTGTACCACAGTGTGGTGAAGGGTATAAACAACACAAGGTTGATTCCACCCCAACGAGGTATGAGTAACTCTATTTCTAGTTTAATATACTGTATTTTTTACCATATTAATTTTTGTTTTTATGTCATTTTATGTTTTAATAAATTATGATCTGAATTTTTTAATTTTCGAACATTTTTGTATATATTTTTATACCCCACACCACACTGTGGTACAGGGTATTATGTCCTTGTGCATATGTTTGTAACAGGCAAAAGGAAACGAGATAGACCCATAGTTCCTTTTGAGAATATGCATAGAATCACTTTCAAAGTCGATTTATGCATGTCCGTCCGTCCGACTGGTGGTGTTAAATTGTAAACAAAGTACAGGTCGCATTTATAATCCGATTTGAATGGAATTTGGTACAGCCCATTTGTTTAGCCCAAGGACGAACCATATTGAAATCGGGGGAAATCTGTTCAGATTTAGATTCCATATATAGCTTCGTCCGATTTTATGTAAATGGTGCGCCAAAGTCCCTATATATCTTTCGATTTGCACGAAATTTGGCATAACGTATTAAATTAAGCCTAGAATGATGTCTGCCAAGTATAGCTTCCTTAAATAGGTTCGTCCGATTTTATGTAAATGGTGCACCAAAGTCCCTGTATATGTTTCGATTTGCACAAATTTGTCATAACGTACTGAATTGAGCCTAGAGTGATCTGCCAAATTCCGTGAAAATCGGTTGAGATTTAGATATACCTCCCTTTATATATTATTGATTATTTTTCAGTAATTGACTCACCAAGGAACCAATATGTGGCTGATAGGAACAAAACGTACTGAAATTAGTATAACCTAACCTGTGACAAGCTACGTTGAAATGGGTTCATATTTGTATATAGCTTCCATATATAGTTCGTTCGATTATAAGTAAATAGTGCATTAATTATAATATTATATGTTTGAACATAAACACTGTAAAAAACCATGCCGTTCAAAAATGAGGCATGAAAGAAAAACGTGTTCATAGGTACTCCCTCTCCCCTATTATATTATTCAGATGTGAATAATTTCAGCGTAGTATCTTTGAAGAACTACGACATCGGACAAAATTAAATATGTGATTTGTCTCAATCGGATAAACATTGAAAGTTTGGTGCTTCATGTACATAAAATTGGACGAAAATATATATGGGAGATATATCTAAATCTGAACCGATTTAAACAATATCTACACATTCGTCAATATCTACTTAATTCAGTATGATGTGCAAATGTTTGTCTTAATCGGTCAGACATTGGTTCTGGGTTTACTATTGTGGAATCGGAAACCTATATATGGGAACTAAACAAATAAGGGGTGCGTCCTTGGGCCAAATAAGTAGACTATGCCAAATTTCATCTCATTCGGACAGACAGACGATTTCAGAAAGTGATTCTATACATATTCTCAAAAGGATCCATGTACCTCCACTGCTTTACGACTCGAATTTGTGCAGATTTTCACCAATTTTACAGTTAAATTAATTATTTTTTTGTTTTGGATTTTGTTGCAAACTTTTTAAAAAATTAATAAAATTATAAAATTAATTTAAACAATTATAAATTTTGCCACACCGACACATTTTATATTGTAGCTGATAGCCATTATTCATTGACTTGTGATGTCCATTTCCGATAAATGTGTTAAGCTGATGGTGTCTTTGTTGTTGCTACTGACAATGATATACCACAAAATTAAATTATATTTTGTATGGAATTAAATGAAATTTATGTATGTGGGTATGGAAGTAATTTCAGCAATTTTTTATGACATATTGAACAATTGACAGCTAGAAAAAGTTTGTAAAATAAATCATTCCTGAAATACACAATCCATTCGTTTCGAATATATGTCTGCCTTTCGAACGTGCGTTGATTTCTGCCGCGCTGAGGTCCGTTTTTTGTTTTTTGTATTCACATTATTGTACATCTCCTCGATGCTTCTATCTGTTTATACCCTTCACCACACTGTGGTACAGGGTATTATGTCTTTGTGCATATATTTGTAACAGGCAAAAGGAAACGAGATAGACACATGGTTCCTTTTGAGAATATGCATAGAATCACTTATTAAGTCGATTTATGCATGTCCGCATGTATTTTTGTTAACAAAGTACCGGTCGCATTTGTGATCCGATTTGGATAAAATTTGGCACAGTTCACTTATTTGGCCCAAGGACGAACCCCATTGAATTGGGAAAAATCGGTTTTATGTAAATGGTGCACCAAAGTCCCTATATATCCTTCGATTTGCACGAAATTTGGCATAGCATTCTGAATTAAGCCTAGAACGACGTGTGTAAAATTTCGTTCAGATTTTCAGATTTAGATATAGCTCCCATATATATTTTCGTCCGATTTTATGTAAATGGTGCACAAAAGTCCCTATATATCCTACCATTTGCACGAAATTTGGATTTATGAGTAAATGAAGAGCTCAAAATATGGCCTAATGCAAAAAACATAGTGAAATAAGTGTAACCTAACATGTGACAAGTTTCATGAAATCGGTTTAGATTTCGATATTTTGCTTTAAATTTAGTTACATATGGTCTGTTCCCGTACTGCAAGAATCTACGTGTTTTTACTACGATAACGAATTTTGCTTTATGATATCGAAGAGAATAGTAAAATCGAGTAGATTCTGGCAGTACGGGAACAGACCAATAATGTTATCCCATTGTAAGAAGCAACTCTATATCTGACCAAAATTTAGTATATGTTGCAGAATGACAAGTTTAATTTCATGTTTATGGTACTTCAAAAATGCGACGTCTGTTAGGATTCCGTCTGTTGGATATACCCAAAGTGGCGAAGGGTATCATATAGTGGTCCGTCCGACTTTACTACTTTCCTTACTGGTTTTCAACATTTGCTTTGTAGAAGTCACGTAACCGTACCACTCATACTACAACTATTACTAAGTTGTGGAGCATTACAGTGAGAAACACACACAATTTTATAAATGTATTTATTCTGTCAAATTGCCAAAAAATGAATGTTATCATATAGTGGCTCCAAAAATATTTTTTCTAAAACTTAATGTTTATGACCATGACGTTTGGTGTAGGTTAACATTTATATATGATCTGCGCGTAACCACAGTAGGTCATATTTATATATAAAAAAAATAAAAACCAATTTTCATTTGGTTACAAATGAATAGATACATACATGATTATGAATATTTTTTACATATTGAAGCATAACTAAGTAATAATTTTTTATCGGTTTGGTTAGATGTGAAATTGAATTGAATGTATCTCTGCATATATTCATTCCAATTTTATCCCCATATAAATCTGAATATAGACAAAATATATTCTACCGAACATTGAAAAACTCATTCACCTTACATTTGAATCAGTCTCTAATGAATTTCCGTTCTCCAACTGAATATATATTTTTTTCCGATTTTATGTAAATGAAGCACCATACTGCCAATATTTGTCCGATTAAGACAAAATTTTGCACAGCGAACTGAATTAGGTCTGGATTGATGTATGCGAAGTTTTGTTGGAATTGGTTCAGATATATAGTTTCGCCCGATTTTATGTAAATGGAACATTGACAATCAATTTTCATACATTTCAGATTGGTATGCTTAAATTTAGTTCAAATATCTATGTACGCAGTTAATTTCGCTCGATTGCATTTCAATGGTCCTCCAAACATGTTATGTCTTTTCTATCTAAAGGATATTTTGTAAATGGTTTGGAACATTTTTATTGTCGATTTTTAGCTCCTGATGGATGCTACGACTGCTAACATGCCGGTCAACTTCATTTCTTCGATTTAATCGACATTTTCGACGACTGTGCGAGGTGCATCTTTAACATCAAAAATTCCTGAACGGAATCTACGATACCAAAAGTGCACATTGGCTGTTTCAGTATCGGAACTATAAATACCGTTCACAATTTTACCCACTTGGCTAAAATTTTTTCTTTGTTCACTTTCATTTTTCTTTGTTCACTTCCATTTTTAACACCTTGTAACTCACAACTGAATGCACCAAACAAAAAGCAGCAAAATAATTTTTTACTGCGAAATTGGCTTTGTCGGAACTCTAACTTTCTGCGTACGTTTATTCCAAACCTGGGCAATATTTCTTGCCCGATTAGAGGTCAACACCACTTCTTCCTTACACCGACGTATTTTCCGAATATTACTAATATTCAGTACAGCCGTTCTAATTACTTATCCAGATTCCCTTCACTGTGTGTTGTTTTGTGATGTTCGGCCTATAATTGGGGCCTATACTGGAATTTAACTGGAATTTCATGGAAAATAGCAAAGCCATCAGCGCACACATGTCTAGATCGACTCAGCTAGTCGAGATATGACGACCGGTATACTTAAAGGTGGTCCTAGGACCAATATTTCGGGGCGTTACAAACTCCTATGGCTGCTCAATGCTTTAATACACTGACAACATAGTTGTGCAGGGTATAAAGAGGCATAGATGAAAAGAAATACATAAATCGTCTCAAACACATTTTACTCAGTTCCCTTAGTTTTTTGTTGGGATATTCTCTCCAGAAGCTAAGCACTAACATTTAAAATTTTTTCATATACTATGGGCTACTATGTTTTTTGCCATAATTAGAGCAGTGTTTTTATGAAATAAATATCACATTTAAAGGTTTCGGGGGCGCTGAATACGATTCTGCAAGGACAAATTAAAAGATCAAGATTGAACGTAAGATTAATACAAGTACAATTTCAAGTACAAAAGCAACTGTGCATTTAATGACACTTTTTTTTAAATTTGATGATTTTTTTTATAATAAAAGTAATTCTATGAAGTACAAAAAGTCACCATATTTAAAAAAAAGTGTCATTAAATGCACAGTTGCTCTTGTACTTGAAATTGGAAAGCGGTCAAAATAACCGCCTTCGGCGTTCTAGTGTTAATAATCAATAAAATACAAACTGGACTGGTTCTGAAACTGTTTTTTTGGGGAAAATCATATTTATGACTATTATATACGAAATATTAATGATCGTCTTCAAATTACTAATAATTTTCACTTTACCATTTGTTAATATTTTTACGCGTCAATGATATTTAATAACGCGTTTTCACTCAATCTGAAACTACTTTTTGTCTACAAATTGGAGTTCATCTTAAAGAACAAACGTTGATTATTTTATTTAAAGTCGTTGATTATTTTATTGAAATCGGACGTAAATGTATATAGGAGCTATAAACATTGGGACTGTAATGGACCAAGTAAATGGGGTGTACCAAATTCATCCAATTCGAATCATAAATGCGATCTGTATTTTGTTTACAATACTACAAAAAAGCTTTTGGCTTAAAAATATACTTTTGGTTTAAATAATGTGCTAATGGCATCAATATTTAATATTCGGACATCAAATGGTAATAACTTCTATAACTTTTGATGCATATAATGTGGTATTCAATTCGGAAAATATACTTTGTAAACAAAATGAACATAAATTCAATTATTTTTGGTTATGTTAATAATAATTTATTTCTATGTGTGAATGAAAATATTTTTATTATTGCATACAATCAAAAGTGCATGTGTAGGTCGATATTGACGTATCCTCTTGTCTGCTTAGAATTTTGAAAGACAGGATGGGCGTGTGTTTGTCGATGTGTTCAAATATTGACCTATCCACTTGTCTGCTAAGAATTTGGAAATACAGGAGTTTCAATGAGTGTGAATTATTTGAACCGAATTGTCAAGGACAAACAATGACATGCTAACAGATTAATGTATATGATATCACAGAATTCAATCACAAATTTTAAATCGAATTCGATTTCAGTTACACATTGTTAATAGAATATTTCTCTTGATGGGTTGACTCCAAATACTGTGTGAAATTCGGTTCAAATATTTAGACAAAAATAAGGAATGATTAAGATTAACTTTAAAGCTTTAATGAAAAAGTATAAATGCCATCGTTTTAATCAGAATTACAATCCAAAATACCTAAAATTTTTACTTATTTGATGTGTGGGCATCGGTTCTTATAAGTAATGCTTTCAAAGTGTCAAATAAAGTATACCTCACATTATCCAATTATTATCAACAGACTGACTGAATAAAGTGATCGACTCTGCAAAGCAGTGAATTAAATGCACGCATTCATTTTGACCCTAACAGTTTGACTAAATAGGAAATAATAGTATATAAGCCATAACATGAGGAATGTGTGTGCTTTAAGGGAAACCCCCCCCTTCAACGATTTTTTATTTTAGTGTCAACTCATTTGACAGAAAAATGTAAACAAACAAATTATCATCAAATTATTTTTATTTTGAAAATGGAATATTTTCGAATCCTCAAAATAAAAATTGAAAAACATGAATGAAAATCTATCAAATTTATATTTCTATCGCTTCCACATCTATCCTTTAATTGAGCCATTGCCATATATATGCTGGGAATAGCGAGTAATTCCTTCAAGAAAGATTTGCTTCCTCAAACTTTCCCAGCAGGCAGATTGAGTAAATTGAATACGGGAGCACATTAAAAAAGAACAATTTCAAATTGTATGCGTTCCCAATTTTCCTGTTGGGTGATTTTTAAAAACATAATTTGTCAAATGCATATTGACACTAGTATTACGTTGGAATCAAATCAGCTGGGATTTGCTGTTACCTTTTATAATTGTACCATGCTTTGCACATACATATATATTTGAAGATTTAAAAAGGAAGAAAAATAATTTAGAAAATTTTGTTGTTGTTGTTGTTAAGACCTTATTTTTGATGGCGGGCATGATAACTCCTCACTGGAACATCGGAATCCGAACATTTCAACGGTGTTAGAAAGAGTACATGTCTGGCTCTCGTATGACCTAGGATTATTGACTTCGCTCTAAAATTAACAAAATGGCGGACCTTTGAAAAAAATATTTTTGGAAAATCGGCGATTTTTGACCAAAAACCAAGCTAAAAAATAAGGAAGATCTTCACCGATTGGCTTTATCCTAGTTCATACGATAGCTATACGCTCACAGAGAAACGTGTAAAAATTTGGAATCGATTGGGGTATTAGTTTTAGGTTAGGTTTCGCAGAATTAAGGTCCATTTACTACTTCGGACCAACGAGCGCACCAAACAGTGGCTTTATCTGTATGTAATGGGCTCTTTTCTCTTACTTGAGGATAATTTGAATCCCTATGTGTTTCATCGCTCAAAAAGTGTTGTTGGAAATGTGGTTGTATCGGGGCACCATTTTTGTAGCAGCTTTTGATAATTTGTATGTGTTGGGAGATAGGCAAGTGATCCATTTCAGTCTTTCAACTGACAAAAACCTGTTTAACATAGATAGATTTTTTACGTGAAAAAAAGAAAATTCTACAAAATTTTCGCTTATAAAATTTTAGATAGAGTCTCGAGGACAATAATTCGAAATTGTTTGTTTTCATCGTTTGGTTTTGCTTCATTATATATGAAGCAAAAATCTTGACAAAATGTACTTGTACCGAGTTATTTGTTTTTGTTTTTAATGGGTGTTTTTTTTTTTTTTTCTTTTAAAATCGTATTTTTATATTTGCATATCGTTAGCTAAAATGCAAAAAGGCGAAAAGGATACACCTGCAAATAAGATTCCAGGAAAGTACGTACATATCTTACATTTGTTTCAATTTCAATAAAGTTAATTGATTGTTGTTGAAACCTTCTAAAAATGTAATTAAAATTTCCCATTTGATTATTTTTTATGGTTTTAAAAAAATATTATGTTTTATGATATGCATGAAATTGTGCAATAGCAGCAGTTTTATAATGTGTAGTTTAAAATTGTTGTGGTGTTTTTAATTTTGCTGTCATATGAATTTAATTGTAATTCTATAACTTTATTTAGTATACATAATAATATTATCTCACCTCTAAACATAAAAGAATAAAATTCGCTAGATACCATCTATATTCCTTCGGAAGATTTCTACTAGGATTAAATGTAGACCGATATTAAATTGTCAAGAGCTGTAGGATCCCATATTTTCGACAAAATAACAACATAGGAAATACGGAAGATCTTCACCGATTGGAACCGATTGGATTAATAGTTTTTGAGTTATCGTGCCGTCAATCGTAAAAAAATTGCTTCGAGAAAACATGTTTTAAGTTTGAGAAGAGCTTCTGCCGTCGCTTGATGCTGACAATATAAATAAGCTATTTCTTCAAGAGTTGTTGAGATTTTTACCTAAAATTTTGAAGAGACATGCTTGAAATTTTGTAGGTTCGAATTAAATAGAAACGCAAAATTCAATTTAAAATTGAGAAAAGTCGGTCCCATATTTATTTTCTTCCGATTTAATGTAAATGGTGCGACAAAAATCAATCTATGCATATTCCCGATGGAACTATGTGTATTTCTCCTTTTCTTTTGCCTGTTACAAACATATGCACATAGACCCTGTACCGCAATGTGGCGAAGGGTATAAAAATCGTTAAGTTCGGCCAAGCAGAATATTCAAAATATCATACAGAGGTTGGGAACTTCGTGTGGTGACTACGTCATTGCTAGTAGGTTGTTTATGTGGGGAAACCAAATTACACTAAGCTTGGAAAACTAAAAAAGTACTGCAAATTTAGCGGTACCTTTGTATGGGAGCGATGTAAAACTCATAAACCTTTATTTTTAACTTTCTGGAAAGAAAATTTTTATTCACCAAGAATGCGGAAAATGGAAACCACTACCGACATACAGGGACGTGCAGCGAATTTTTTCATTTTGTACTTCCTGAAGTGTGATCCTTCCTGATTTGTGGCTAAACTACATAACGTACGCACATGTGATCTGTGGCTAAGTTGCAGATTACCCCATGTACAATATGGTTCTAATGTATGATTTTTCGATATAATCACTGCATCCACAAAAAACGTATGCTGAATACAGGAATTGTATGTTTCTAATGTTGATCATTCTTATATACGGTAACTGCAATATATTTGGTCATTTTTAAAGTCAAAACTCTTAACAGAGGAATCTACCGATATTTAACAATCATCTAAACGAATTCCCTTAACCATATTAAAAAAACGAAATCTTGTTTTAATTAAAAAATTAATTTATTTTATTTTCAGATATCTTCATTCTCCTATTTCTTTTTCGCGACTATTAAACCGTATTTCAATGTGATTTGACAAGTATGCAAAGAAAACAAATGTGTTTATCCATTTGTGAAGAAATTCGCGAATTACAACAAATAGGAATTCATTTAATTTATGTTTGAAATACAGGATATAAAACCGCTATATCTTTTGTGCGCAGCATCCGAATTTGTGAACGCGAAAAGATTTCGAATCAGCATATTTTTCTTAACCTATGTACCAAAAATCATGAACGTGCTTGCAAAAAAAATTTCAATTTATTTTAACAGAATTTTAAAAGAATTTTGTAATTCCCCATATATATACAGTGAGTGTAATACGTATTTTGCCTCAATACAAATTTGACAAATTTCTAATATATACGCCTAAAGCCAGCATACTAAAGATGTATTATGTATGATAGGGTATGTTTGTGGACATATTTAGATCTTATTTCTGCAAGAAGACCTATTGGTTTAGATGATATCGTCCAAAATCTATACCAACCCAAAAATGATTATCACAAAAAAGTATTTTGCTTTTTATTATTATTTTTGAAAAAAATATAAAATTAGCTTTGTCTTTTTATAGTTACCATTGCGGGTAACCACATACTAAAAGCGATTTGGCGACGATTCCAATAAAGCACGACATTTTTTCGCGAATACTTTCTCACATTTACGTTCAATACATTCTCCAGCAATATTTAATTTAATATTTGGTAATTTGTCGTCCTAATCTAAAAATGAGAGTATTAAATATAGCCGTCGCGTCTTCAAAGCATCCCTAGAGATGGTATTTACCGGGTAAATACCCAAGGGGTGGGTAAATACCCATTTGCGGGTATTAATTTGGGTATTTACTATATTGACTCGGTAATACAACATCTTACACCCTATTTCCGGGTTTCTGTTATCAAATCGCTTTAGAATGGATAGTTTTACGATACTTTAAAGACGTGGGTAAAAACATGGGTAAATACCCATACATACATAATTTTTTGCATGGACATTTTGTACTTAAAAAGAACACTCTGTGCCAAATTACAGCCAATTTGGTTGTTAAATGTGTCTAATAGACAAAAAATACCTTAAATCGGGAGATATGGGGGCTATATCAAAACTTGGACCCAGGGACCATGTTGGATTTCTATATTCGGTTTGACATTAGAAACATGTGTGCAAAATTTTGGCCGCCTATGTCAAGTATTTTGGCAGTTGATGAGTTTATACCCAATTTTTGGGTAAATACTTGGGTATTTACCGGCTAAGATGTAGTACACGTTGCATTGTAGTAAACGTAAAACGCGAATAATTTCCGAAAACTCTATATGCCATTAACGCGCATCCGATTTGGGTGTGCACCCTAAAAAATACATAGATCTGTGCCGATTTCAATGCGGTCCATTAAGAAACATGGATGACCCAGCTCACTCTATTTTTGAGAAAAAATGTGTACATCTCTCTTTCGGCTGAAGTATTTAAAGTTCTGTTTTCGAAAAAGATAAAAATCCGTATCAGGTCATTTATTGAAGCGGAAATGATCCACAGAAAATCCAATTATCCAATTTCCAATTTCGTGTTTTTGGAAGGCCAGTTCCCGCCGTCCATATATCTAGATACTAGATATATGGATATGGATTTTCACGAAGAAGATTTTATATCATCCGAAACGTAAAAAACTTTACTGGTCGCGGGTACCCATATCATTCATGTGGTGGACGTTTTTCTAAACCACTCCACTATATCGTCATTTCAGGATTCACAATGATATTATCGGACCACTTTTTGCACAACAAGTTTTTAAGGAGTATAAATCTCAACATATGCCTCTAAAATCCAAATCCAAAAACATCTTGATACCAAAAATTCAATATAATTTTATTACCAAAAAGTCCCTCTTCAAGGAATATAGTATTCTGTATTGTTATATTTTTTTCGCCAATTTAATCATTACATTTTATCTTCTATGAAATTTGCAATATTCACCTATATATTTTTCAGTAGATCAAAACAGAGCAATTTATACAATTTATAATCGATGGTGATCATGATGATTTGTTTTACTTTTTTGTTTCTTCATTTCGTAAACAAAATACACTGCATCTATGACCTTAGTTGACCAATATCACCCTGGTCATAGTAACTTGCACACTGCTTCCATACTTATTTATTGTCTTCCAGAACGAAAAGGAGAGCACGAAACAAACTATTTTCTTATCACCTCTTTCTTGGGTGAAATAATCTTCGGTAACAAAATTCGTCAATGAATGAAATAATTTTTTTCTCACACCTCATTACACAATTTAATTTGTTTTTGTTATTATCTCTCTCTCCATGACATTCCATTCATAAATGTTCAATGATAACATATTTTACTATATTCACCACTATAGTATTTTATGGTTAATGTCTTGGCTAGATAATGATGACAGTATCATACGATCATCTAAGTACAAAAAAATGTAATAAATATGATATAAAGAATATTTCTAAAAATATATTGGAAATCTACAGATTTTATTTGATATAATTTATATCATTAATTTACAATATAAATTTTTGCAACCAACAAGGAAAATATTTTTTTTGCCTGGCAACGATATGAATCGTAATCGATAGCATAATTTATTTTCTATTTTGTACGTAATTCGTAGCAACCAACTTCTGTCAATTGCTTGATCAACGAAGTAAATTCTTTCTTTCTATTGGAGAAACTTAAAGTGAACAGATCGTGCTCAAATTCCAAAAAAATCTTTTCGATCAACTTTGTGACAAATTTAACAAAATTACAACAGCAATTTTTAATAGTTTACTAAAAAAGTAATCTGCTTCTTGGCAAGGTAAACAGAGTGTTATTTGTGCAAAATAGAAATATAATTGACAAAATTTTTGCTTTTAGGCAAATCTGTTAATTCGATTCAATCCATATTTTTATACACCAAAACATCGTGTTTCGTGCTTGCGCAAAATTTCTAAATTGCACATCAACAACATCATCTGTCGGGATCACACTACCCACAGGGTAGATGTCGATCCCAAGATTTTTAATCAAGCGGCCAGTTCATATACTCCTATAAAATTATCTGGCATTTTGTATATTGTGCATCCCAGAATCGTCAAGCCAGAGACACTACTTGGCCAGAATATTGTCTAATGTTTAAACCATACACACAACCCCAGAACCATAATTTGCTGTTCAGCATTATACAACAAATCTTACTAAAATGAAACCTTTGACGCTTCGCAAAGCATGATTCCGGCAACAGCATAACCTATAATCTCAAGAGATTATCATCATTACCAATAAGCTCAATGGATTCTCCCCCCAACAATACCTTAAAAGTTTATATGCAAGTAAAATTGGTATCAAAGACATGTATATGGTCTTATATTCGGATTGCTACTCGATATTAACTGGAAAATATATCTGCAGTTTACCACTTTTATGTGTGCTTAAGTACTTGCTATTACGGATCAATGGGAAATATCATCTATAAACCACATATTATCTCTAATGAATCTTATTCCACGTCGACATGATCAAAATCAATTAAGTATATTGTAATTAAAAATCTGCAATACGAATTTGATATATGGTATTATATACAAAAAAAATCTGAATTAAAAATTATCTATAACAATATTTTATATATAAACAATGGAAAAATCTAAATATTTAACAATATCTTATAACTTTTTTGTTTTTGCAAAATAGTCAGGCTTAATCCCAGTTTGTTGTTTTTATAAAAAAACAACTATTTATATATATGGCATTGTCCGCAGGGGTAAGGCAAAAATCTCGCCACTGATCCTCATCAGTTCCCTTAGTTTTTTGTTGGGATATTCTCCCCAGAAGCTATTAATAGCTTCTTTACAAAAAACCTTTCAAACCCAAATGTCTCTTGTGACAGTTCGAAGTTCTTTCGTTACCAGCGATACGACCCCAATGTGAAGTTCGTTTCGTTGGCGCCTGACTTCGTGGTTAACAAGGCATTTACAGACAACTACAATACATTTCCCACTGCTATGTGTCGTCACTTTGTGACGAATGCACTTAACGTTGTTGTTGGTATTGCTAGTTAAAGCAATAAACCAAACAGTATGACGGTGCCTCGTCTACAACTTCAGTAGTGTTTGGCGGGTTATTTTGGATACCATTTGTATTTTGTTTTTGCAAAATAGTCAGGCTGAATCCCAGTTTGTTGTTTTTATAAAAAAACAACTATTTATTAGTGGGGAATGTATGGCATTGTCCGCCGAGGGGTAAGGCAGGGAAGACTATAGTTTCGGATCTCGCCACTGATCCTCATCAGTTCCCTTAGTTTTTTGTTGGGATATTCTCCCCACACTGAAATTTGTATATAAAATCATCATTTACATTATTCTCCATTTTAATACCATGCGTATCAAATTCGTAGCAAACTTTAAAGTTCATATAATAACCCCATTTCTATCAATTGAGTCCAAAAATTATCGCATGCAATAGAAATCAATACACCTATAATCAAAATACACAGCACAACCCTCCATCATCCAGTGATTGCCGAAGGCCTTCAACAACACCGGATTGCATGGTGAGTAAGATAACTTTATATGTATAAAATGTTGTAGCAATTGCGAAAGTAACACACATAAAAATATCACAAGAGATAAATATCATTCTCCTCATTATGAAGTAAATTATGATAATGATATTTTTGTTATCCCTTAAAGTATGCTAGGATTTGTAAACAAAATGTGTGGTACTCTTGCTGTGATTTCTATTCAATCTATTAAATATTAACCCATTAAGGGAAGATAATATTTTCTATAACCATTATAAATAATAATATATAATTAAATTATAAGGTTTTTTTGTTTGATTAATTATATTGATTACTTTTATAAGATTCTATTTTTTAATATCACTATGATTTGAATAAATTATGTTTGAATTCGATATGAATTTGTAATTTGTTTAGAAGTGTCGTTTCGCTGTAGGGATAATGATATAGTTTAGGAGACATTTATATTAGGGTTCCATGTAATATATAGCCACAAATGGAATTAGGTTGGCGTGGGTTACGAGGTTTTTCTCAAAACATCTGAGAAATAAAATATTCATGGTCTACGATTAAATATAACCACTCTCATATTTACTTTTCCTTATTTAAAACTTTTTGCTTTGTTTGGGGTCATAATTTATTTTTCTTTTTTTCTCTTTGGTCCATATATATATAGATAGTTTTTAGCATTTTTATGGAGTCTATATTAATACAGGTATAGTTAGAATTGCATTGGTTAGAAAAAGACAAGAACCCCCCTATCCCGACTGCAGCTACATTTCAATGGCTCCCGTGTCCTGATTTTAACCAAAGGTTCAGATGTTTACACTTTTCTTGCAAACACATATCACGAGATAATTCTTTGTGTCCATTACAGTATTTGGCGCCCAACGTGGGGCTGGAAAATTCGATCTTGAATCCCGGCTCTAATCCGTTTATAATATTTAGATTTCATTAAAGTGAAGGTATTCGATTTGTCCTTATTTTAGAACATATAGATCCAGAATAGTTGTCAGATTCCTACAGGATTTTCGACATTTTGAGGTTTTACTTCGAACTAGTTGACCGTAAGACTATCTGCAACCTTTTCTTTTCTTTTTTTCTATATGAGATACAAATTATTTACTTTCAATAGTTTTCGTATCTATGTTAATTTTATCATATTTCTGACTTAGGTATCAGCACCCTCGATGGAGACGGATTTTCATTATTTCTGCTGATTGCGGTTTAATGACTTCCGCTGAAAGGAAACGAGTTAATAGAATAATGTAACAAACTCAAGGCTGATGTATTAGATATAGTAATATTTTCGGGGATACAGAAAACTCTATAAACCAATTTGTTTCCTTAATTTACTCGTAGTTACCATTACCCTATTCTATTATCATTCATCACCGAAAACGAAACGTCAAAATTCTTATAAAAATCTTTTCTTGAATATTTCACCACATTTCAAAACTTACTCCTCAACTGATCCAATTGTGGTTGAAATTGCTATTTTATATCAGTAGCTATAATTTATATAAAGAGAATATATAGCTAAAACTTAAAGATTATTTATTATTACATGGCTGAACAAAGTGATACTATGCAAGAAGAGCAACCTACAGTTTCGACTAACACCATGTCGTCTGGCTGTAGTATTTGCAATGAGGCAATGAATGAAGGACAAGATTGTCTGATTATCAGTCAATGTTTGCATTCCTTCCATAGAGATTGCATTGAATCTCACTTATCCACCTCTGCCCAATGTCCTACTTGTCAGCACCCATGTCAATTAAGTGAGCTACGGTCATATGTTGTAACTCCAAAACGACCCCCTATGCCGAAACAAAACAAAAGAGGCAAAGGAAGAGGAGCTATGGCCCGAACTTACAACACAAGAAGTGCTAGTAGAAACTTATTTTCGGATATTCAAAATACGTCTGTTATTAACGAAGCCAATGTCCAAACCGATCAACAACAATGTTCATCTCAGCCTAATCAATCATTGAATAATGACAACTTTGTCTTGTCTCCATTCCCGACGAATAATAGTCAAACAGGAGCTAATCCTTCCAATATTGATTATGCTGAAATTAATCGAATGATTGAAACGAACATTACTCGAATTTTACAAAACCTAAATTTTTCGCAAAACCCAATAAGGAACGATAATAATATCGGTTCACAACCATTTGATACCCATAATAACCCAAGGAGTGATAATAATCCTCAAATACCTACTGGTAATTCTGGCAATGTTCCCAATCAATATTTATCCCATAATCAAAATACTATAACCAATGTTCATGCTAATTCTAATAACCCACACACAATTCAGTCAATATCCATACCATAGTCAAAATTCCAATTTTGCATCAAATACATCGTCTTTGTTAAATTTGTATGTTGTTTGTTGGGCTTTTTTGGTCAGCTAATTATTATGAAATTAAAACGATTTTTATTTCATATTTGCTGGTCTTTGACCAGTTTTCCCGCCGACAAAGTAACATCCATCATAAATAATTGGAATCTTAAATTTGATGGGTCATCAAATGGACTCAATATAGACGAGTTTTTATATAGGGTTAAAACATTGACCAACGAAACATTTAACGGTGACTTTTCGGTCATTTGTAAAAATTTAAATACGCTTCTAGCGGGTAAAGCCAGGGAATGGTTCTGGCGATATCACAAACTAGTCCAGACCATATCTTGGTAGATTTTTGCAGGGCCATACGAGGACAATATAAGGACATGAAATCGTCCTTTGACCTTCGAGAGGAGATCAGAAACCGCAAGCAAAAGCCTGGGGAAAATTATGACGCATTCTTTGATGCATTGTCGACCATTGCAGATAGACTACCCCGACCTATGATAGAAGAAAAATTTATTGAAATTATTGCGAGAAACTTACGTCCAGAGATACGTCAAGATCTCTTATATGTCCCAATTCAATCGTTACCACACCTCAGGAAGCTTGTGCAAATGCGCGAGAATTTCCTGAACGATGA